>NW_022437071.1:3710703-3848133 GCF_009761245.1 Sapajus apella | reverse complement strand
TATAATGATTATCCCTGCTTCTGTGGAAACATACAAGGCAGTTACTAACACCTTCCATGCATTATCTCATCTAATTGTCCAACACCATGAGGCAGGCATTGTTATTTATCCCCATGTGGTAGATACTCTGAGGCTAAGAGGGGTTTAGTAACAACAAGTAGTTTGTGGTAGAGCCAAACATAGAATTAAAACATTAAGAGCGAACTGAATTCTCGTCAGCAAGCTATCGGGACATCTGAATGTGAACTGCAATGAGGACTGCAAAGAATCTTTTCCCCCATTGTATTTTGCTGTGTTGTGGGGTTCCCTTGGAGGACTGTTCTGATTGGCCTTGTGGCTATTGTTAATAGCACCTCCATACTAGTCAGATGGAGTTAAAATTTTGCTTCAGGATACTGAATGCATCAATTGGATGATTTCATACACATTTCTCACATTGTTCAGTATAAAACTGGTGTTAGACCTTTGACAGGTATATAATGGGAAAAGGAAAGAAAATCAGGAAAACTAAGGAGAGATCATGAGGGGAAGAGAGAAACTGAATGTAGCTGTTCCTTTTTGGCCTTTTAATACTGTGCCTTGTGACAGCTGGTCTCAAGCACATGGTTTAATGCTCTATTCTGGAGTCAGGAGTGCCTACATTTCTCTGGGAAGCAGGAACACTGTTGTTTAAAATGATGTGCTTTGAAATCGCATTTTTTCTATTATAAATATTCTTTTTGTAAATTTTCAGACAACCTATTGTTAGCTATTATTTGGAGCATTATTTTATCATAATTCTCTTCCTTTGTTAACATAGATCCTGCATCATGTTAAAGCCAATCACAAGTTGACATTTTGCTTTTCCTTATTCTTGGGCATTTAGTGGATAGAACTATGAAGAGCAATGTAGTTCATTTGGATTTCCATGGAAAATTATTTTTGAATTGTATTTTGTGCTGCTAGCTGAATGTGCTTTCAAAATCTGTGTGGCAAGAAGTGTAGTCAGCTTTTGAGTTGCTTGCTTAACAGGAAGCTAGCAGCATATGCTACTCACATGAGAGTTCTTTAAAGGGTCAATTAATATGGAATATTTAATGATACACTTGATACTCACCTTCCATAGTTTTCAGAGTGCCTGTCTTAAAATAGATCTGTAACAGCTGGTCTGAATAAACAAGCATCGTGCTTCTCTATGCCTTTTCCTGGGAGCATGGGGGCAGCATGCTTTAATGGGAAAACTTTAGGTCAGGAATCAGGAGACCTGAGTTCTAGTCCCGGCTCTGTCTCTGACAGGCTGTGTGACCTTAGTGTCTCCTTATCTTTGCCTCTGGATTCTATACTTATGGCAATAGCAGCGGATACTTACATATGCAATAATATTCTAAATAGCAACTAAAATGTTTGACACATATCTAGGCAGCATTATGGTTTCATGATCAGGGATCAGGCAGAAATGGTTGAATCCCAGCTCTGGCACTTAACAACACTGATCTTGGGAAATTTACTTTACTTATTGACTCTGTTTCCTCATCCGATAGGCAAGAAATTGTGAAATTTCTTTGCAGGATTGTGGTGAGAATGAAAATATTCAAATGCCTGGTACTTGGTAAGTACTTGTTAAGATTATTTCCTTCCTTGTCCCCACTGCCTCCCCAATCATCATGTCTGTAAGACAGGAAGAATAAGATCTTATCACTGCTCTACAGAGGAGGAAATGGAAATGGGCACTGGCTAAAGGGCTTTTCTCAAGGTTACACAGACAGGAAGTGGTGAACACAGGACTTAAGTCCAACTGTCCTAATTTCAAATTCGGCAGAGTGTCCCATTCCTGCTGCCAAATTCAGTGGATAGATGGCAAATTGCATGAGGAAATGACTGGAAAAATGCTTTTAAAAAATAGGGCATGCCCTGGAAATGGAAAGTGAGATTGTATTATTTTGCACTGAAAGTTACTGTATTTAAAATGAAACATCTAAAATAATGAAAACTGTTTTCCGTTATTTTATAGCCTGATTAGTTTGTGGATTATTTACTTTTTGGTAATGTTATAGCCCTTCTACTTTCTGTTTGATTCTGTTTTCATGGAAAGTTTTGCATGTGAAGAAATTATTTAAATCATCATGTTGTCTGCTAAATGTTGGACTTTGCAGTAGATGCTGGGCATTCAAATGTGAACGAAACTCAGTCCCTGACCCTGTGTTGCTTTTAGTCTACACAGTATGGATTTTACTTCATATTTTCCCTTGTGAAACAGTGGATGGGAAGGGAGCCATTTGGATTAGAGTGAATGGGCATGGCTAAAGTTTGGTGGGTGGGTAATGCTTTTCTGGATACATAGTTAATTTTGCTGATGTGCACATTATGCCACTAATGTCACAATACATTTTTTTGTGTGAGTGCATGGCTCAAGGTATTTCTCTCCTTTTTTTTCAGGTTGAATTGTATATATAAATTTTAAAAAAATTTTATTTTAAGTTCAGGGATACATGTGCAGGTTATTACATAGATAAACGTGTGTCATGGGGGTTTGTTGTGGAGATTATTTCATCACCCAGATATTAAGCCTAGTACCCCTTAGTTATTTTCTTTTATCACCCTGCACTGTCTGATAGACCCCAGTACATGTGGTTCCCCTCTATGTGCCCATGTGTTCATATCATTTAGCTCTCACTATACGTGAGAGCATGCACATTTAGTTTTCTGTTTCTGCATTAGTTTGCTAAGGATAATGGCCTCCAGCTCTATCCATGTCTCTGCAAAAGACATGATCTCATTCTTTCTTATGGCTGCATAGTGTTCCATGGTGTACATGTACCACGTTTTATTTATCCAGTCTATCACTGATGGACATGTAAGTTGATTCCATGCCTTTGCTATTAGGAATAGTGCTGCAGGGGACATATCTACGCATGTGTCTTTACACTAGAACAATTTATATTCCTTTGGGTATATATCCTGTAATCAGATTGTTGGGTCAAATGGTATTTCTGTTGTTATGTCTTTGAGGAATCACCATGCTGTCTTCCACAAAGGTTGAACTAATTTACACTCCCACCAACAGTATGTAAGTGTTTCTTTTTTGCCATAACCTTGTCAACATGTTATTTTTTTGACTTTTTAGTAATAGCCATTATGACTGGTATGAGATGGTATCTTATTGTGGTTTCAATTTGCATTTCTCTGAATATCAGTGATGTTGAGCTTTTTTTCATATGTCTGTTGACTGCATGTATGTCGTCTTTTGAGAAGTGTCCATTCATGTTTTTTGCTCACTTTTTAATGGTGTTTGTGTTTTTCTTGTAAATTTGTTTAAGTTCCTTATAGATGCTGGATATGAGGCTTTTGTCAGATGCATAGTTTGCAAAAATTTTCTCCCATTCTGTAGGTTGTCTGTTTGTTGAGAGTGTCTTTTGCTGTGCAAAAGCCCTCTAGTTTAGTTAGATCCCATTTGTCAAGTTTTGCTTTTGTATTTCTCTGCCTTCTATAGACATTTGTACAGGGCACAAAGATGTAGAGATAAATCACATAAGTTTCCACTTTTAGTGGTTGAAGAAAAAACAGAGTGAATCTGGTTGGCAGGCTTCTGCAAGACTGTAGAAATTATTGGATGTTATAAGACTGGTGCAAAAGTACATGCAGCTGGGTGACAGAGATGAGACCAAGAAGAGGACAGACATGAATGTTTGCCACAGAGGAAGAAGGTTTGAGAAATAAAACTGAGTGGGGAGAGAGTTATGTGAGGTGAAGAATGTGGTGCAAAGACATTCAGATCTCAGTGATGTCTCCAGCAGAAAGCTATTCTGAACGATGTAGTACCGTTAATAACATTGTTACTGGAAATTTGGCCGTTCCATTTGAATTTGTTTGGAAAGACATTCAAGTACCTATCTTTGGTGGATAGGCTGGAGCATGAGATTATGGTCTATTCTCTTGAATATTTTGAAAGTTTAGGGAGCAAAAGCTATAGAATCAAGATGCTTAATGGACATCTAAAGTGCTGAAAGTAGAGGTTTGCTGTCTCTCCTCTCTCTAACCTGTAGACTTGCTCTTTCTCTCTCCTTCACACCTACTGAGCCATTATCCTCCCTGTGCTCTTTAGTTGACTGATATCTCCTCCTTTCCTCCAAGACCAGGTCCATCTGGTCTTCCCTGTGTACTCCTGAGTCCTGTCAGAATTCATGATCAGCCTTTCTGTGTTTACTCCAATTCCTCCCACCTTCTGTGACAACAGATATGCCATTCACCCGAGAGCACCCTTCTTAGGCTTTGCTGCCCTTGCCCATGAGCAGCAGAGAGCTGTTGGAGCAGGTGGCAAACCCCGTCCTTTTACTGTCTGTGTTTATTACAACTTGTCCCTGCTTTCATTCACCTCTTTGCAGTGCCTCATAACTACACCCTCTTGGCTTCCTGTCATTCCCCTGGTCATGCTCTAACCCTCCAAATCCCAGATACCCTGAATCCCTAACTCTCCCTTAGTACCAGTAAACTCAACTGGTCCTCATCATTACCACCCAGTCCTCCTGAACCCTGACTTGTCCCTCAGTCCGTCCTGTTGCACGCACCACAACGACTATTATTATTGTTACTAGAAGTAACTAGCAACTGTGCCAAACTTTACAAGTAATATTTGTATGCACATTTTTGCCTCTGAGTCCCAGAGAGAGTTTTGGGTCTTGAAGTGGATGTTTAATAAATTAGAATCTCAGAGAGAACCAGGTGCCGTGAGAACTTTGATTTTGAGAAGTTGGACACTATACTGTATAAATATTTTTTTTGGTTTGTGGTTTCCAGAACCCAGTGGTGTGCTTGAGAGAGCATTATTGATGAACCAGAAGCTCTCAAGTCACGTTTTTCAGTTCCCAGAAGTACTCAGGGTGTGTGTCCCCTCTTGCAACCAGCTCACAGTATCTGCTTATTTTTGTAAGGCTGTTTTCAGTAATGTTGTATTTCAGTAGTGCAACTTTCTCTTAATCATATATGCAATACCTGATACGGAAAGTTGGTCTAGAGTGATTCTGTCACTTATTAATACTCCAAAATGTAGGTTTAGCAGAAGACCTTCAAATATGAGAAGGCATTTGTTGGCTAAGGAGTGTTAGTAAACTTAGTTCAGTCAGCCACACAAGAAATGCTTCAGTTCAGATTATGATGACAAATAGAACTGTGTTTGTGTGCATACATGTACTTTGAGATTAAGTAAAATATAGCAATTAATTGAACTTCAGTAAGGGGGAAGCAGGAATTAAGAGCTCTGGGGCTCAGAATGAGGGTTAACACAAAAGATTTGGGTACTTCCACAGACACTGTTTAAGAAGAGAATGTTCAGGCCTATAACCCCAGCATTTTGGAAGGCTAAGGTGGGAGGATTGTTTAGGCCCAGGAGTTCAAGATCAGCCTTGGAAACATAGACACCCATCTCTACAAAAAATCTTTTTAGTTAGCCTGGCACAATATACATGCCTGTTGTCCCAGCAACTTGAGAGGCTGAGGTGGAAGGATCTCTTGACCCAGGAAGGGCAAGGCTGTAGTGAGCCATGATCATGCCACTACACTCCAGCCTGGGCAACAAAACAAGACCCTGTCTCAAAAGAAAAAAAAAAAAAAAAAAAAAAAAAAGAAAGAAAAAGGATTTTTTTTAATAAGTAATTGTTGAAAATGAATTATATATAAAAAAAGAGAATGTGACATAAAATGTTTCTTAAACTACATATAAATGGAACAAGCTAAACTTAATTTATACAAATGTTAAGAGAGTTTCTAGATCTGACTTCAAGTCTAAGGACTTTTGTTTAATATACTGTTCTAATAAGCTTGTGAGGCAGCATGGCATAGTAGAAATTGTAGTTTCCATTCCTTTTCATTAAGCCTGTTTAAATCTAAGGGGATATAGGTTGTAAGTTAAATGGGAATAAAGCGTAGCTGAAAGCTAAGTTTGCAGTAGTAAACACTGTAAAGAGTGGATTCACTAACTCAAAAACCATACTAATCTTGGACTAGGATGCTCCTATTTGAGTGAACCATTGTGGTAATTCCGTTTATTTTATTTTATTTTTGTCTTGTTGCCCAGACTGGAGTGCAGTGGCATGATCTTAGCTCACTGCAACCTCCACGTCCTGGTTCAAGCAATTCCCCTGCCTCAGCCTCCTGAGTAGCTGGGATTACAGATACCTGCCACTATGCCTTGCTAGTTTTGTATTTTTTGTTGAGATGGGGTTTTGCCATGTTGGCCAGGCTGGTTTTGAACTTCTGACCTCAGGTGATCCACCCACCTTGACTTCCCAAAGTGTTGGGATTACAGGCATGAGCCACTGTGCCTGGCCAGCTTCATTGGTGAAAGAGTACAATTATAGAGCTGAAAAACATCCTTACAGATAATTCCAGTTCAGCAACTTTAAAAATGAGCAGTCTAAGTCCTCTGATATGTACACAATGATTTGACCAAGGTCACTTGGTTTGCCAGAACCAGTCTAAATTCAGATTTTCATGATAGGATTTCATTACCGTCGCTCTCAAGAGAAGTTTAAATCAGGTTTATTCTCTTAATTTTTTTAAAACAAGATTAGAAAGTACTTTAGTTTGAAATTTCTCATATGAAGCACTTATATGAAGACCTTATTTTCTCTCATTCATGTATGTTTTTCCTTTTTTGGATGCAGTAGTTTAGGGGAATCTGTAAAGGTGGGGGTACAGGGTCTCAGACTTTGGAGCTTAGAATGTCCTGGGAGAACTGACAAAGCATTGAAACATGATTAATGAAAATTATGAATCAAAGATCTGATGCTTAAAGTAGTAAATCCACAGCTATCTAAAACAGCCATTCAGCGTTACTCCGTTCCTAAGAGAGCTGTTTTGATATTTTAAGCCAGATAACAAAAATGTGTCCCAAATTCCCAAGAGTATGAGTATTGGTGTATGTTTAAATGTCACCATAAGTTATCATTCCTTGATTGTGAATTCCATGAAATTGGGGGCCATTTGTCAGTTTCCTGTTCTTGGCTCAGTATCTGGCACAGAGTGACTGCTTCCATGAATGGCCATTGAGTGATTATTTAATGGATCCCTCACATTGGCCTTAATGTTGGTTGGATGAGAATGCTAGATATTATTTATTAATCCTAGGATGAAAAAAATATAGTCTTCTGCCAGTTGTTCTGCAGTGGGAGGCATCATGTTATCTTGAAAGAATATGGATGTTAGCATTGGCCAGACCTGTGTTCAAATCATGCACCTTTAGGTGAATGGCTGTGGGCAAATTCCTTAATTTCTCAGCATATTAGTTTTCTTTCTTATGAAGTGGGGATAATTCCTACGGCAGAGTGTTGTGAACAGTAAGTGAACTCAGATGGGCAAGATACCTAGTACAGCACCAGGAACATAGTGGACAGTTAGTAATTGTGTGAGAAACTTTCCCTTCTCCTGTCCCACCCCATCATCTGATCTTCTCATGATATAGGGCTTTCTCCACAGTTCTTTTGGAACTATATTATTTCGCTGGTCTGTGGCAAACTTTTCTTCTCTGTTGTAGTCATCTTTGTGCAGATATTTTATTTACACTCATTGAATATAAGACTTGGAATATTACGGCTTTAAAAAATGACATAATTGGCATATTTTAATCTGTTGATTTGTCTGTTAGCAATTTTATATGTGTAACACTCTACCCAGAACTAGGAGACCTGCATTTCTCATGGCTCTGTTGCTGATAAGTTCAGTGATCTCTAAACCTCCATTCTCTCTGTGATAACCAGTGGGTGGCATTTTATAGTGAAAACGATGTAGTCTTTAGAGTTCAAATTTTGGATCTGCCACTGATAAGCTGGATGATCTAGGGCAGGCCGTTTTACCTCTGGGTTCCCTTGGCTTCCTCTGGAGGACACCGCTGTCTATGCTGTAGGCTGCTGTCATGATTAGATAAGATAAAGCATGACAAATTCCTGCCTCCGAACTTTGAATGTTGTAAACTCTTAATAAGAGGGTGTCAAAAACACCTTCCACTAAATACTATTACGGTTAATATTATTAATGTCTATTTCCCTTAGGTAGTTGAGGGATCTAGTAATAGAACATAATTATTATAGCTGAAGAATTTTAGAAGACACTGAGCAATTTTTTCATTGTCACACAGGAAGTGATAATGGAGTAGCATGTAGCTGCGAAAATGAGGAATAGTCCATCTTATTAATATGCTCCATGTTTTTAGAATCAGGTATTTGGATTATTTCCAGTTCTTTTTTATGGACAGCATGACTATCCATGTCCTTGTGCAGATTATTTCCCCTCTTTGAATTATTTTCTTCAGCTCTGTTTTCCAATGCAAAATTTCTAGGTCAATGGTCATAAACATTTTTGCAGCTCCCGTTAACATAATGCCAGTTTGCAGAGAAATAGTTCCAGTGGACAAAAAAGCACAGACTTCAAAAGTCTTGGTTAAAAACAAAAACTTGAGTGGCATGTAGGTTTTATTTCAGTCTCAGACACTTATTTACGAAATGACTTTGTACAGTTTACTTAACCTCCCTCAGTCTATCTTCTCATCTGTAAAATGGGATAAAAGTACCAACCTCATGATACCGCTCAAGCTGTTAGTGCAGGGTGTTTTAATGCTCAGCCTTCATTGTCTTGAATCCATGTCTGCTCCTCTCTAGCCTCCTTTTTGCATTTGAACCACTGCCTCCTAATTCGTCTCACTGTGAATATTCTACATCACACCAATCCATTATCCCATCTCCATTGTCAGTAATCTTAAAAAATAGCCAAAACAAGAATCTTATTGAGTAAACCCCTTTGTAACCCTTAGAATGCTTTCCCATGCTTGGAATGTGGACCCTACCACCCTCTTGAGCCTCAATTCTCTCCTCTTTCTCATTCCATAAACAGCCATACTGGGTATTTTTCAATTCCCAGAATTTATTACACCAAATTTTTCTTCTAGACTTGGAACTCGACATTTTCTTTTGTTTCTTGATTTTCCCAAATACCCCTTGTATACATCTCATCCTTTTAAATATTATTTTTGTGACTGATTTTTCTTTTTCTTTTTTGTTTGAGACTGAGTTTCACTCTTGTCGCCCAGGCTGGAGTATAGTAGCACCATCTCAGCTCACTGCAACCTCTGCCTCCCAGGTTAGAGCAATTCTCCTGCCTCAGCCTCCTGAGTAGCTGGGATTATGGCACCCACCACCATGGCCTGCTAATTTTTGTATTTTTAGTAGAGATGAAGTTTTACCATGTTGGTCAGGCTGTTCTTCAACTCCCGACCTCAGGTGATCAGTTCGTCTCTACCTCCCAAAGTGCTGGGATTATAGGTGTGAGTCACCATGCCCAGCTGTGACTGATTTTTACTAGATCTAAGCTTCATGATGGCAGGGGCCATGTACATTTTCATTCACTGTTGATTCCTGGGGATCAGCACAAAGACCAGCACTAGTGCTCAATAAATATTGAGGAATGTATAAATAACTATATCATAACTTCTTAGTAACAATAAACAAGAGAGAAATAATTTTAGATATTTGTTAGCCTTTCTAAGTTTAAATTGCTCTGAAATTAAATATGTAGGTGTTTTTCAAGGGCCTCTAAAAACTCAAGTGTATCTTGTAATTAAATAAGATCTTGCTTTATTCTTATATAATCTTTCATGTTAATGAGGGCAAGTCTGAAGAGAGGGTAAATACTTAAACCTAGTTTAATATCTAGCAATCTTTCATCTTACCCAGCATTCTTCACCTAAGACCTATAATAACATTACCTAAGCCATCCAGGAGGCTGGGCATAAAATCATCTTGAGCCAAATAGCAGAGGGATTTAGTGATGAAGTTGAACTAGATTATGCCTGGTACATTTCCTTTCATCTGAGACCTCCAGCTATTTTGGTTTGTGTGTCCCAAAAGTGCAAGCTATTTCATATTATACTTTTAACTTCTACAGTTTCAAAACTGCATTTTGTGGCTGGGCACAGTGGCTCATGCCTGTCAATAAAAACACCCATATTTTGATCTGATTTCTGTACCCTTGCTCATTGGGAAAAGCTCAGTAGGACAGAGGAGTATTTACTGTTTTGGTCTTGAGAGACTGAAGCTTATGGCAGCCTAGCCCACAGGCAGATGACTGTCAAAACTAGGCGCAGCTGTTTGCGATGGGTGTTCAGGCCTTAGCAAGCGCAGGATGCACTGGTCCTACTAGCAGGTGGAGCCCTGCGGGGCTTTGTGGTGGGCTTTTTGTGTTTTGCGGGTACAGCTTGGACTCGTGTTGCCGGTGAGGCTGAGGAAGGGGTTTGATCTTTTTAGTCATCTGTGGTGGAATAGCATTTGCTGCTTTTACTGTATTTCAGTCAAGGCCCTAGGCCAGGACTTCAAACTGTAAAAGCCACAAAGTTTTAAGATCGCTATTGTGTGAGGTTCTTTCTCTAAATGGTGAGAAACAAGCCAAGGTAGGAAATGATAAATTGACCTTGCCGCATTCACTTAATTTTGTTCTAGGCCAAAGGAAGTCCCTGGAGGGACTAATTTTAGGTAATTTTGTAGTTTATCTACAATGATCAACCTCAACTGACTAACCAAGAGCAGGGCAGGAAAGCATCCTCTGTATATCAAAGTATCACTCTGTATCCCATAAATATGTACAATTATTACATATAAACTAAAAATGAAAGTGGGAAAAAGATGCCCGGACGCAACTGGACACCAAGATTCTTAAGAGATCTGGTGTGTTGAGGAAAAAGAATTGAATCAGAACTGAGTCAAAAAGGAACACATCCTCTCTGCAGATAAGCAGGTCTCAAAGGCAAGACCTGTGAGAAGCTGAACTCTACATTGCCTAGGGGGACAGAAGCATTGTTCTAATACTCTAACAGAAGTTCCTCCACAAGGAAACATGGAAAATTAAGTTCTGGCCATTAGATCATGGAACTGTAGCTGTATAAAAGTTGTTGGATTTCATTATTTAGCAGATAGAAAGGAATGGGTGTGTCCCTTAAAACATATGTGGCATATTCTTGGTTTGAGATAAACAAGTCAATAAACTTATTGCAAACCAAAGATCAGATTTTCTTACAAAATCAAGGAGAAACTAGAATTGGTTTGAAAAATATGTTTTGTTATTATCGGAAAAGAAGCAATGGTAGACTGAAAAGACTAAGCTAGGAGAAATGTTCACATTTTATGAGAGGTATAAAGGGAAAAATGAGATCGTAAGTCAGGATACACAGATATAGAAAGAGATTCACTGTAATGATTACTAATTAGAAAGTGTGATGGGCCTGAAGAAATGAGTGAGACAAGGTCTGAAATGTTTTTACCAGGTTCAGAAAATGTTGCCAAGTGTCCTTTTAAATATTTAGCGAGAGTCTGAAGTATGATTTTTAAGGCTCAGGGCTGGATATGGGATATGTTTTTGCATTTTGTACACTGCATAAAGATTTCTGCAAGCAGAGGTTGAAAGGCAACTGCTCTCTTCTCACTTCGGGATCTCACCAGGGTTTACGTCTGTGCTGGAGGGGTACCTTCTTCTAGTTTGTATAAAATATTCATCATCCCACTAGGCCAGTGGTGGTGACCCTGCAATAGCAATATCAAGTAGTTACAGGAAAGTTGCATTTGCAGGGGAAAGTCCAGAGATGCCAGCATAACATATGGAAGAATTTACTGAGTTTCAAGGTGATAAAATTACTGTGATTTGGCAAGCAGACATCACTTGCACCCTGAAGGAACATTTTCAAAGTCTTTTGGAGTTCAGACTCTAAGGGGAGGCAGGAAAAGATGAGGGGCATTTTAGGAGGGGAGAGCCTAGGGCTGGCTGGATGTGGCCCGATGAGAGTCACCTCCTGGCTGGGATTATGGAACTCGGGAAGAGAAGGTTGACAAGATTTATTTAAAAATTGAATGCCTTTTTATTTTTGTAGGGGAGATCATATTCAGAACTTTAAAATTATCTGTCATCTGGGAGATTTTATGATAAAACATTGAGGAGTATATTAGAAAATCAAATATCTGGTGCAGGAAGTTAAAGAGAAATTAAGCCATTCATTTCTACCCAACAGTGATAACTCTAAAGAGGAAGAGGGGGGAAGAGAGGAACCTCTGAAGTTTTCTCGAAAGAAAATGGGGTCAGCGGATGAAAATTAAACATGAGGGATATACCCTATTTCTGGCAAAACAAACAAAAATACTGAGGACCTGGTCATTAAAATGTACAGAAACTCTATCTCTTAATGTGTCCATAAAAAGGTGTAGATCGTCACAGGCCCCCAGGGATGTGGTCCTCAGAAATGGTTCTGGCATCAAAAGCAGTTCTGGAATCTTCTGGCATTCACTTGGAAGACATGAGAGGACCAAGAGATGACCTTCCTCCGGAAGCAGTTTTCACAGACCAAAGCAATTACACAGCAAAAAGCCATTGCAACAGATGCTGTTGCCCAAGACTAAAAATTTTTGCTTGTAAAAGATTGTGGAGATGATGACTCTACCAGGCAGAGATCACATTCAGTTTAGTCCTTTAGTGCTAGAAACATGGGACTCAGAAGAACTAGAAGATAGGACATTAAGAACTATCCGGCTGGGAAAGAAAGCTCCCACAATTAGGGCCCAGAAGGGACTAGGGCTGCCATCATTGCAAATTTCTGAACTTTGAAAGAAGTCAGTGATGCCCCAGATGCCAGGCTGTGAGAGAGAAGACACTATGCAAAGTTAGATTTTTCCTGCCAGTATGCATGGGGCCAAAATTACCTCCTGCTTGAAGATTTCTCCTAGTTGAGGGTTTTTTTTTTGATTGTGCTAAAATATACATAGCATAACATTTACCATTTTAACCACGTTGAAATATATTCTGTGGCATTAAGTACACTCGCACTGTTGTGCAATCATCACCACCATCCATCTCCAGAACATTTTCATCTTCCCCAACTGAAACTCTTTACATTAAACAACACCCTCGCCCACAAGCCCCTGGCAACCACCTTTCTACTTTGCCTCTTTGAATTTGACTACTCTAGATACTGCATATAAATGGAATCATACAGTTTTTGGCCCTTTGTGGCCAGCTTATTTTATTTAGTTTAGTGTCCTGAAGGTCTATCCATGTCGTAGCATGTGTCAGAATGCCTTTCCTTTTTAAGGCTAGATAATATTCCTTTGTACAGATACCGCTTTTTGTTTGCTTTTTCATTCATCGATGGCTACTTTTCTCCTAATTGAGGTTTAAGCTTTAGAAAATTGGCATAGTATTGCAGGCATCTTGGCAAGGCTGGAACCAGGAGGATTTTGTTTTTGTTTGTAGAGCCTTCTCTGTCTTTCAGATGCCCTGGGGTTTCTGCTGTTGTCTTTGGAAGCAATGACATGGCTCTGGGTTATACCAAATTCAGCATTCTGGGAACACTGTCTTGCTTGTGAAGGTAGCTACTTCATGGCCTGAGGATTGACTTTCCTTTTAAATACAGTGCCTGTGGGGCAGTTGATAGTCTTGCCTGCCCTCATAACTCTTTGGTGTCTTTAAAAGTGGAGGATATCAAAGACTTGACATAAAGTTGAATCAACGTCTGAGGCTCTGAAGGAACTATACTTTCTTCGTTACAGCTTGACGCTGTTTCGAAACAAAAAGCAACAAAAACCTCTACCGCTCTGCCTAGGCATCAAGAATGTCTCCAGCAGAGAGTATAGAATAAGAAATTTGAGAGGATGAATTTGACCTTTAATATTGTTGGACTTTGTATTGGATATTTTTTGTACATCACTTCAAAACCCTCTTGCCTGGCCTCTTATTCCAACTACAGCTGCAGTGGCCAGTCCCGTACAAACTTCCAAGAATTTCACAGGTACATCTGGAGAGCACCTCACCTGGGGCCACGCTCTCTACCTTTCCCTTCTTATTCTTCCTCTTCTGGGCTTCTCTCTGGTGCTTGGGGGTGGGGAGGGGGGAGATATTAAGTATTCCCCAATTGCAATGATCAGTTTAGTAATACATCTTTGTATTTTTCTTGCCTCCTTCCCCATTTTTGTTCTCTTGCTCCTTAGGGTCACTTCCCAAACTAAATTCCTGCATTCAAGCTTTTGTCTCAACTTCTACTTTCTGGGAAACTCAGGCTAAGACAGACAGTATAAAGATGCTGCACGACTTAGGGTTATGTCCTGAGAAATCCATCGTAAGTTAAAAGCATTGTAAGTCAAGACTGGATATTTTGTAGACATGATAGGATGCAAAACCAGAAAACACAATATCCAAAAAATGCTGGCATCGCAATTACATTGCAGAGTATCGATTGTTTACCCTCATGATCTCTTGGCTGATTGGGAGGTTTTGCTTGCTGCTGCTGTCCAGTGTTTTGAGAAAGTATGGTACTGCATATTGTTAGTCTGGGAATAGATCAAAATTCTAAGTACAGTTTCTACTGAACATGTACTTCTTTCGCATCATCATGAAGTTGAAAAGTTTTAAGTTGAACCATAGTAAGCCGAGGACCATCTGTGTAAAGGCAAGAAAATCTGAGTCCAGAATTTAATTCCTTTGGAATTTAACATTTTTGGACTTTAACTTGCCAGGGGATTGAGTTTCTAGTCTTTAATATCTTACTGGAAAACTAAGGTTTATATTTAAAATTGGGGCTGTTATCTTAGTGTTGTAAAAAAAGGAAACTAGACACACTTAACACAGTTTAATGAAGCCAAGAATGATTTGCAAATCGGGCAGCCCCCAGAACCAGAATAGGTCCAGAGCGACTCTGGGGCTGCCACGTGGGAGGATAACATTTATGGTCAGAAAAAAGAAAGTGATAGAAAATGGAAGTGAGGTACAGAATCAGCTGGATGGGATATAGCTCGCCATTTGCCTTATTTGAACGCAATTTGAACAGCTGGACACCTGTTGACTAAAACTGTGATTGGCTGAAACTCTGTGATTGGTACAAGAGTAGATTATGGTCTATTTACGCATTCAGTTAGGTTACAGTTCACTGTGTCCATATATACAGAGAGATCTTTAGGCCAAACTAAAAATATATAAGGGGGTAGCTTTAGGCTAAACTTAAGTTAGCATTAGTATTGTGATTTAAGTTCATTGTAGAATCACATCACTGGTGACCCACATTGGAAACATGCCTGGGCATAGTTTGGAATCTGAAAGAAAATAGGGAGCGACTTCAGCCTTGGATTCAGCATGGCCTTAGCGTTACTTTGTTTGAGGTACTTCTCTGTTCTATTGCAGAACCGCCACCCCTCCCCCACTCCCTCCACCTCCCCCTAGTGCCTAACTGCCCACCCCCGCGCACACACTCACAGTGATCCTGACACTGCCCAAAGGATAGTGGTTAGCATTGGAAAGGTTGGAAAGTACCTCAGAGGAAGGGAAGGGCTGCTTTAGTGAGCTGATCTTTCTCCCTTGGGAGACAGCTACAATCCTGGTAGCCCATGGCCTTAAGAAAAAAAATCAAGTGACTGTTAAAGAGAATTTATACCTAGTCTTGATGTTGTCATAAGGAGGGACTTTTATTCCTGACTTTTCTCCACTTCCTCATGCATTCTCCTCCAGGAAAGGAGGATGACCTGATTGTTCCAAAGAAATCATGAATCAGCTAAGAGTGGGCATGTGTAACCTAGCCCCTCTTTAGGATCTGCCTGCCTACAGAAAATGTATTCTAGTATCCTTTTTGCCGTGAAGGTGAGTTATAGAGCAGGCTCTGCCCCCATGGACTGGTTTTCAGTTGTGGGAAGGGTGTTACTCTGTTTAGCTGCACACCTAAACCCTTTCTTCAAATATAGTTTTTAATATTTAAAAGTTGACATTTTAATTTGTATCTGTTTGACTCATGTATCTGTCTCTCATTTGGTTCTAAATGAAGAGGAATATTTTGGATCCTCTAAACTCTCAGCATTTGAGCATTTGAGACTCAGAGGTGCAGGAACATTCCTGGGTATCAAGTCTAGAAGTATAAAAGATGGAGATGAATGGTGTCTGGGAGGAAAAGCCTTCCAGGAAGAACACATGTACTCATATAATAACTGAAATGTATGTGATGTAAAGTGGTGGGTATAAAGGACCTATAAAAACTGTGAAGGGAGCCCAAACTATCCGTACTTTTCTCCTCTCCTATTTTTTTTTTTCTTTTGAGAAGGAGCTGATTAACAAGGTAATTAGCTAATTTTATTTTAACCTACTAAGTGCTAAAATATGCAAATTCATGTGCAGTTTTTCCAAGAGCAATGAAAGGAACCTGGTTTTACACAGCACAGGAAACATCTTCCTTTTTCATTGTTCTTTTGTACCATAAGTACATACTAAATGCCCAGTAGATTAGGAGCTTTGGAGGTAATCAGAGCTACTTGGTGACATGAGCATATTTGAGTATTTGAGTACTTCACGGATTTAGTGTCATGAGATAATAGCACATGAACCCTTTGGGCTTAAGCAAAACAGGAAACATGGAGAGAAAGGACCACCAAGTCATCCACTGGGCACATCTGAATTGTTCTGACATCCTAATTATGACCCCAGGCTGTAAGCTCTTCCTTCCATGCCTTCTTTCTCTTCCATTTCTCCCCCTTACTTATCTACATCCCTGCTTGACAGGGAACAGATATTTCAGTCTTTGGCAGTTTATCCCCATTCCCCTGACCCCCTCAAAAGACACCCCCATGGTTTTGATAGTTTCCTCCCTTGAGAATCTAGATCCTTGAGGCACTCCTGCCTCTGGCCTTCATGGTCCTATCTGGCAGCTCCTCCCTCCTTGGCTCTCCTTGCTCTTAGGGCTGGCCCTTGGCCTTAGTGCCTGAAGGATAGAAGCTGGGGACATTTCTCCAAGTTGGTTAGCCAGTTTTCTGGCTCAGTGATCGCCTCCTCTTTTGTGGGATCATTCTTTCCCCATTTTCATTCTTACCCCTCCCACCAGCTGTTTATATGTGAAGGGTCCAGAATAGCTATAGCCCTGAGTCCATCCTCCCTGGCTCCCCAAGAAGGTTAGACTCAATTCCATGCCAGACATGTTGAGAAGACTACAGCCATGCTTTTTGTGACAGAGTGCATTTTGTGATGCTTCATAGCAAGGAGGTAAAACTAAAATGATTTCATTTTTCTATTTTCAGCTTTTTTTTTGAGGTGAGGGCTGCTGGCCTATGAACTTGATCACAGTAGCCTTATTTGTTTGGAAACATGTATTCTAAATCCTAAGGACTAGACACGTTCTTGTACTACATTCTAAAATTTTTGTTAAATTGGGGCCTATCCATAGTGTCTAGATATTAATGTAATCATTATATTGTGTTAATAAGTGGGACTATAAGCCTTAGCCAGAGCTTAGAATTTATGAACTTTAATTTAGAATTTTATTTTAAGCTTGCCACTAGAAACCTTATGATTAACTTTAAGGGCTTTTTGGCTGTAATGACTGTAATTAGGATAATTATGCATACTTTCTTTAGCATGTGTCAACATGGTAGTGAGGACATAAACAAACAGCCAAGAAACAGTTGTAGGTATTCCCTGCTCATTTTGCATTCATCACACATTGATTGAATGCTTTGTACTTATCTCAAATAGTAGTGGTTACCAATAGTGTAAGTTTAAGAATTACATGGTTCTTGTCCTCCAGAAACCATAGAGTCCAGCAGGAAGGAAATGACATACTGGTATTTGGCAGGCAGAGATGGAAGTTTGGTTTGAAGAAAACCTTTTATGCTGATGTTACAGCTGCTGTGGTCACTAGCCAGATTCATTGTGCAAAGGCTGGAGGGTTTCACAGTTAGCATGGAAGGAACCAATTAGTCATGCAAGGGTGTCATCCCTGCCTCTGTAAGAAGTAACACCTCAATGGTCATGGTGGTGTTTTGAATTAAAATAATCACACGTATTTTTTGGTATGTTTTTCAGATCTCCAAGTACTGTGATTTTGTGTCACATGTGCATTATTTGTTAAAACAGGATTATGGTGTGAATGATGGAGCTGTTTCTTGGGGGTGGTGGTGGAGGGTGTTATGTTTAGACACTGTCACTCTTGCTAGGCATCCTTTGCCTCTGTGTAAGGTATGGCAATCTAACTAGTCACATTGGCCCTCCCATTTCCCATAGTCTTTGGAAATCTGATGGGCAGCATTGAGAAATCAATAAAAGGGGTGCACTCTAAGATGTCCCTTCCTTTTAAGGAATGATGTGTATCAAGTCACAAGATCAGATGGGGAAGGAGCAGAGTGACACAGGTGTATCTTTTCTGTGGTTTGGGATGAGGTATAAGTGCATGAATTCCAGCCTGGAAAGGAAGTGCAGGGATTCCTACTCTCAGGACATCCTTATTATCCTGATAATAACTTTGGCAGTGTCAGCAGCCCTTGGCATTTTGTCACGCATTCTTCTCAAACTTGAAATTCAGGCTTAGTGCATGCAATGTGCCACAGTCAGGCTTGTGGCTACCCCAGGAGGGGAGCTGTGACTCATTCATGAGTCACTTTGCCAGCTTTGGTTTCTTTACAGTCAATTAAGCAAATGAATGAAAACAATTAAAAACAGAAGTTGCAGACTAAAACTAATCAAAGGTTAATAGTAATTTTTGTATACTGTCACTGTTGTTTTTCTAGATTGTTGTATGTTTAAAAACTCGGTAAGACAAATCTGTTAGTGTTTGATTTTAGATCTCTTGTTTACAGCATAATCTAAAAATTAGACCCAGTACCTGATTTACCTTTTTGGTTCTGATCTAATTATATTGTAGTTCTGATGTTATGCACAACTAATGTATGTATGAAATATAAAATTTGTCATTGGCTAAATGCACTTTCCTCAAATTCATAAGAGATTTTCCACTATTCAAAAGTGTTATGAGTTGCATTAAGGCATTGTTGATTATTCAAATTATTTTCAGATTTATTTTCCAATTATTAAAAAAATTGCAGGTATATTTTCAGGATGTTTTATCTATCAATTCATATTTTTTGGGCCCCTCCTCACCCTTCTCATTTCACATTTTAAAAATTATTAGTTCATCAAATCTAGGAACCATAATGATGTGCTACATTAACTTCCCCCCAATCATAAAATTACAGTAAAGTTTCCAAAAGGGGCTTAAATGTGTCCTCATCTCTCACATATTGAAAAGCAAAATTTTTCAACTCTTCAGGTATTTTCACCTTGATGTCCCTGTGCCTCTGTCATGGGTGTAGTTCAGAGCCTTATTTCCCTTCCATTGGACCACAGCCCGATATCCCATGTTTTCTTCCATGTCTTTGCCATTGTAATGGGAACACCTTTTCCCTTTGCTGGTTAACTCCTATTTGTCTCCAAAACACAACACAGATAATGGCCTTGGTTGACCCCTCTGTTTTTGGTGCCGCTCCTGTGTGCCTCCCTAGCACTCCCCTTTTGTCATGGTGTACACCATTGCACCCTGTTGTCCCTTTGTCTCTCCCTACCTGGCTGTGAACTTCTTCAAGGCACAGATGGTTTCTTGCTCATTTCTGTAACTGCAATGAGTGACTGAGTGAGTGAAATGTTCATCCTCATTGTTCTGGTGGGGAAACTTATTTCTAATTTTAGGGACTGAGGACCAAATTTGTGTATTTGTCAGACCCTGGCTTTTCATTTTCTCCAACCACTGAACATTTCACTGCCCCTAACACTGTAGGAGAGATTAGACCCTGTGGTTTCTGTGCAGTAGGTGCTGCTGCTCCTTTCTTCCTGAGAATTATGTATTTACTTCTTTTATATACCTTATCACTCTGAATTTTATTTGCTGACTGGCAGTGTCAACTCTGGCTTTCTGAAGGTTTATCTTAGGAAGAGCTCAGTGTTTATTAACTTGAATGAAATCAAATAACATTTGGCATCATTGCTTTAAAATAAAGGAATTAGAAACAACTGCTTTGCTTTGGAGGACCGTGGGAAACGGGAATCTTACAGCTTTAATTGTCTCCAATTGGAGAAGACCTTAGGTATTTATGTTGAAAGTAGAACACCACCAATTGTTCTCATTGGCAAATTGGCTGATATAAATGTTTGCCAAGTGGAAACTTGCCCCATCAGTTAGCTTCATCTGTGGGAGGTGAATGAAGTGATAGAGGGAAATTAGAGGCTATTGTTACTACCGTGTGTTGGGTTCATGCACTGCTAACTCTTCTCTTCAAAGCTGCAGATAACCTTGTCATGAAAGAATTTGTTTCTTGTAGTGTGTCTCCTCTTATTTGCCTCAGTGTGCTTTTGTTTAGCATGTGCTTTTCTCTTAATAACAACCCAGTGATTCACAAAACTCCCAGGAGTGTGTGTTCCGTATGAAATTTCCTGAATGTGATATTCGAAAATGCTAAATACAGCATATAATTAAAATTTCAGTCTTAAGTTTTCATCAAAACTTATTTTTGGAACTTAGTGTTTCCTTTTCGAGACTTTTGATGTGTAAGAAGGGTATAGTTTTTAATAGAGCTATCTGTATTTGTTAGCACTATACTTTTTTGGTTAGAACTACACTTTTCATAGGAGCCATTCCTCCTGGGGACATATTTTTGTCCAAAATAATTAGGAATTCTTAAGTAATTGTTACTAATATTCATCTTAGTTAAATGGCTTAAAAAACAATTCCACATAGAATTGTTTGATACACACACACAGCCTGTGTAGTTCTGTTCATGTTTTCATAAACAGAAGGAAGAGAAAGAGTGGCAAAGTATATCTTCTGCTCTGTTCTAAGAGTTTTGGTCCAGATCCACAAGTGCCAGGATTCTTAACAGCAGAAGAATTTACTATTCCAAGTAGAGGTACATCTGTTTCTTGTTGTAATATTAATAGATGACATCTAGGAAAGTCTTGGGTTTTGCCATATTTTCATCTAGCTGTTTCATAGAATATACTTTAGAGAATGTATTCTTATTAGTTCTAATGTATTCTTATTAGTTTCATAGAATATACTTTAGAGAATGTATTCTTATTAGTTCTAAAGGATAAATATTTTAAAAATAAACCATAGAGTTCTTATAATTCCAAGATAATAGGCATGTAAGGCTCTTTTGACATTTCCTTGAATAAATCCTAATTTCTTGTATTAGAGTTAAGAAACAGCTTTTTGAGTATGGTTACTGAGGACGTCAAAAACTGTTTTGCATTCAACAAGGCAGCCCAGAGACCAGTGGCAGTGCTGTGGTATTTTGATCTGATCGCTGTTGTGAGCCAAGCTTCTGCGAAGGGCCAAAGAAGAAAATGTAACTTCTGTACTCCTCTTATGATTGTGAAAACATTGCTTTAGCTACAGATAGCATGCTTTGTAAATCACAGTTTTTAAGTAATGAGAGTTAATTTTTTTTTTTTTTGAGACAGGGTCTCATTTTGTTACTCCGGGCTGGTGTGGAGTGGTGCAGTCATGGCTCCCTGAAGCCTTGAATTCCTGGGCTCAAACCATCCACCCACCTCAGCCTCCTGAGGAGCTGGAATTACTGGGTGTGTGTCAATGTAGTCAGCTAATTTTTAAATTTTTTGTAGAGATGGAGTCTCTGTGTATTGCCCAAGCTGGTGTCTAACTCCTCAGCTCAAGTAATCCTACTGTCTTGGCCTCCCAAAGTGCTAGGGAGATTCAATTTTCGTGTGTCAATTAAATTTACAGAATTTGCAAATACAGTTGCAGGAAATGGGTAGTTGAGCTTTAACTTCTTTCCTCCTTCTAATCGCTAAACATGAAATAAGCTAATTAATGTAGATGGACTCTGAGGACATTTATATTCAGAATTTTAAATGGTCAGATTTTAAAGAGCAATGTGTCTAAGATACCCTTTGCCGATAAGGGGTAAGAGGGGGACCAAATAGTTTCTGGTAGTGAAAAAAACCCCACCACACCACTAACAACCAAATGAAACCTAAACATCTGGCAAATATAAGTATTGTAAGCAAAACAAGACAACAAACAAAATAACCACCCAAACGGAATAATTTAGAAAGAAACTGTTTACACTATACTGTCATTTAGGCCTCAGAATAGTAAGAGGTTTTTAATATATTCACACACATTCCATTATTTGGCATAAATTTCTTATACATAGGCATATTTATTGGGGAGATATATTCCTTAATATTGGAATATTAGCTTCCTATTGCTGTTGTAACAAATTATGACAAATTTAGAGACTGATAATAACTCAAATTAGTATTTTTACAGATGTGGAAGCCAAAGGTTCAGAATCAGTTTCACTGCGTTAAAGTCAAGATGTTGGCAGAATTAGTTCTTTTTAGCGGCTCCAAGAAGGAAATCAGTTTTCTTGCTTTTTTCAACTTCCAGAGGCCACCTGTATTCTTTGCCCTTTGTTCCCTTCCTTCTTCAAACCACATCACTTTAATGTCTGTTTCCATCATAACATTGCTTTCTCCTGTTCTGTGATCAAATCTTACTCTGCTTCCTTTTTATAAAGACTGTTGTGATTATATTTAGGACTCACCCAGACAATCCAGTATCATTTCCCTATCTCAAGATCTTTAAGTATGTCTGCAAAATCCCTTTTGCCATAATAAGGTATTATTCATGAGTTCCAGGGTTTGGAATGAGTACGTCTTTGGAGGCCATTATTCAACCTGCCAGAGCACTTTCACCAAGTCCTTGCAGCATAGTTCCTATGGAGCTGTGTTCTCTAAATCATACTCCATAGTTATTGTTTTGTTCCCGTCAAATCACGTAAAGTCTGACATGTTTCTGTATAGTCTCTTTCAGGTTTTGTCCTTGCAAACTGATGTCACTCACTCCCAGGTAGAGGACTTCTACCAGTTTCTCCATGACTGCTACACAACTCACCGAATCATAGTATCTTCACCTACCCCTTCTAAGGTGTCATTCACTTTGAAACCCTGAGAAGTATGTCTTAATGCCCACTCTTGAACTTGTGTGGCATCTCTAGTGCTATGATTTGGGTGCCTTTTGTTAGCTGTTGTGATGAGTTAACGTTGTTACTAGCACATAAAGTAACATCGGATAAAGTAAATGAACCAATTGGCATATGCCACTGAAGGAAAACCAAGTGTGGGCACCAGCAATGCCCAGTGCAGCGTGCCAAGCTGGCTCTTGTTGCCTGTGTGGGTATGAGAGCTACCGTTGTGCTGTGCTGGTTGGCCATAAGAAAAACATTAGCTATACTGTTAAGAATGAAATAGATTTCTATATTTTTTATATAGAACTGTTTCTCAGATTCATTACATAAGGGCAGTGCTTAATGTTCAAAACACAAATGTGAAATAAAATGGTGAGATAATTGAATTACTGAGAATTAGTCCCTTTACCCCTTAACCAAACCCCCAAATGTGTGGCGTTGAATTAAGGCTGCTTCCATGGTATAATGCTAGTTGTTTTTTCTCTTAGTATCAGTTGACTGTTAATAATGGCTGTGTGATTTTGAGCAGACTACTTAAGCTCTCTGGGTCTCATTTTCTTTATTTGTAAAGTAAGGGATAATTTGACTATAGTTCTTTATAACAGTATTTCAATGATGTGTTTTAATATCCATGGATAATCTAAAGTATATAAAGTATAATCTGCATCATTTGAATAGTCTAAAATTATTTATATTGGAAAACTTTAAACATACACAAAGAAAATATGAACTCTCATAAACCCATCGGATTCAGCTGTTATCTAGGTTATCACATTTGCTTCAACTATACCCATTTATTCTGTAAAAATATATATTTTTATTTTTAATTGGCACATAATAATTGTACATATTTATAGCATACAATTTGATATTTTGATACATATTTACAATGTATACTTATTCTTCTGCCTAACTATTAAAGCAAATCCCAGGCATCATGCTACTTTTGTCCTTACATGCTTTGATATACATCTTTAAATTTTTAAACATTTTCTTCTTCTTTTTTTTTTTTGAGACGGAGTCTCACTCTGTAGCCCAGGCTGGAGTGCAGTGGTGCGATATCAGCTAACTGCAACCTCTGCCTCCCGGGTCCTGGTTCAAGCAATTCTCCTACCTCAGCCTCCCAAGTAGCTGGGATTACAGGCACGAGCCACCATGCCCAGCTAATTTTTTTTTTGTATTTTTTAGCAGAGACGGGGTTTCACCATGTTGGACAGTCTGGTCTTGAACTCCTGATCTTGTGATCTGCCCACCTCGGCCTCCGAAAGTGCTGGGATTATAGGCGTGAGCCACCTTACCTGGCCTAAACATTTTGTTAGTCAGAATGCCATTATCACAGCTAACAAAGTGAACAATTTCTTATAATAATCTGACATACAGTCTGTATTCAGATTTCTTAGATTTTCTCAAAATCTTGGCTCCAAAGAAGGATCTAAACAAAGTCCATTTAGATCCTTATTGCATTTGAATTTTACCTGAGAATCACTTTTAATCTAGCAGTCCTTTTCTCTAGGTAGTAACGTAATCAGGAAACCTGGTGACTTGTCTTGTAGACTTTGTCACATTCTGGATTTGTTGTCTTGCTTCCTAGTGGTATCATTAACTTGTTCCTCTATATATTATAATATATGGCTCTGAAGGCATGAATATATTAATATTCAGCTATTTTTGCTAAGATACATCATAGGCGATGCAATGTACTTCATTTTGTACCACATCAGAGGTAAATAATGGCTGGTTGCCTGACATGTAGAGTTGCTAAGATTGATCAGTGGGTTTAGATGGTGACAGTATCATCTCTTCAGTGTAGAGATTTTCACTGACTTTTCATCAGTCGTGTAATTTATTATTTATCTTTTGCAAAATGGTGCTTAAAAAAAGTCATTAGTTCTTTAATATTTTTTGACTGGAATTCTTTTGTAGAGAAGAATCTTTTCTTAACTAAGCAACCCTGAAGTCTAATACATATGGGAAGGGCAGAAGTGGTTAGGTAATTCTTTTTCTTTGATTATCAATTTTCAGAGTAAGTCATTTCTAGTAATGACTGATTGATTTTTTTTTGAAGGGAGGGGCAGATTTTCTGTTGTTTTAAGTCTCATTCTGAGTTACTGGGTCTTTATATATTCAATGTGTTTTTTATCAAGGTACTCATAATTCTTTAAAATTTTTTTTTTTTAGTTTTAATTTTTGTGGGTATATAGGTATTTATATTTATGGATTACATGAGATATTTTGATATAGGCATATAATGTGTAATAATTACATCAGGGTACATAGGATATCCATCATGTCAAGCATTTGTCCTTTGTGTTACAAATAATCCAGTTACACTCTTAGTTATTAAAAAATGTACAATTATTTTTTACTATAGTCACCCTGTTGTACTTGCAAATACTGAATCTTATTCTTTCTATGTTTTTATACCCATTAGCCATCTCTACTTCCCCTCCAACTACCCACTACCCTTCCCAGATTCTGGTAACTATTCTTCTACTCTCTATGTCCATGAGTTCAATTATTTTAATTTTTTAGCTCCCACAAATAAGTGAGAACATGCAAAGTTTGTCTCTCTGTGCCTGGCTTATTTCAGTAATGACCTCCAGTTCTGTCTCGTTGCCGATGACAGGATCCTTTATGGCTGAATAGTACTCCATTGTGTATAAGTACTACCTTTTCATTATCTATTCATCTGTTGGTGGCCACTTAGGTTGCTTCCAAATCTACTTTAAGCTGATAACAACACTGTTTGCATAAGCAAACAAGCAAAAATAAAACTAATAAAACTCTACATTTTAACTTCGTCCCTTCACTTTTTGACTTTTTATGTCTTACTGTACTGTCTGTCTGGAAAAGTTGCTGTAGTTACTATTTTTGATTAGTTCCTCATTTAGCCTTTCTGCTTAGGAGTAGTTTACATACCATAGTTGAGGGGTTATATATTCTGTATTTTTCTGTGTACTTCCTATTACCAGTGAGTTTTGTGCCTTCACATGATTTCATATTTCTCATCCATGTCCTTTTCTTTCTGATTGAAGCATTTAACATTTCTTGCAGGACAGGTCTGGTGTTGATGAAATTCTTTAGCTTTTGTTTGTATGAGAAAGTCTTTATTCCTCCTTCATGTTTGAAGGATATTTTCACTGAATATACTGTTCTAGGGCATAAGTTTTTCTCCATCAGCACTTTAAATATGTCATGTCACTCTCCTGGCCTTTAAGATTTCCACTGAAAAGTTGACTGCCAGTTGTATTGGACCTCCATTGTATGTTGTTTCTTTTTTCTTTCTACTTTTTGGATCCTTTCTTTATCTTTGATTTTTGGGAATTTGTTTTTCAAATACCTTGAGGTAGTCTTCTTTGGGTTAAATCTGCTTAGTGGTTTAGAACCTTATTGTGCTTGAATATTGATATCTTTCTCTAGGTTGGGAAGTTCTGTGTTATTATCCCTTTGAATAAGCTTTCTGTCTGTATCTCTTTACCTACTCGTTAAGGCCAATGACTCTTAGATTGTCCCTTTTGAGGCTGTTTTCTAGATCCTTTAGGTATACTTCATTGTTTTTTATTCTATTTTCTTTGGCCTCCCCTGACTGTGTATTTTTAAATAGCCCATTGTCAAGCTCGCTAATTCTGCTTAGTCAGCCCTGATAAAAATGATGCATTCTTCAGTGTGTCATTGCATTTTTAAACTCCATAATTTCTACTTAACCTTTGGAAATTATTTCAATCTCTTTGTTAAATTTATCTGATAGAATTCTGAATTTCTTCTCTGCATTATCTTGAATTCCTTTGAGTTTCCTCAACATAGCTATTTTAAATTCTTTATCTGAAAGGTCACCTATCTCAGTTTCTCCAGGATTGGTCCTTGGTGCCTTATTTAGTTCTGTAGGTGAGGTCATGTTTCCCTGGATGGCGTTGGTGCTTGTGGATGTTTGTATGTGGTTGGGCATTGAAGAGTTAGGTATTGTAGTCTCCACTGTCTGGGCTTGTTTGTGCCTATCTTTCTTCCAAAGGCTTTCCAGGTTTTCAAAAGGCCTTGGGTATTGTGAGCTAAACTGTATCTGCAAACCCAGTAACGCTGTGGTTCTTGCAGAGTTGTACAGGTACCACCTTGATGGTCTTGGATAAGATCTGGAAGAATTCTCTGGACCACCAGGCTGAGACTTTTGTTCTCTTCCCTTACTTTAACCCAAGTAGAGTTTATCTCTCTGTTCTGAGCCAATGGAGACAAGGGAGAGTGACACAAGCACCCCTCTGGCCTCCACCACTGAGACTGTACTCTGAAGCCAGTACAGCACTGGGTCTCACTCAAGCCCACTGTAACCACTCCCTGGCTACCACCTATGTTCTTTAAAGGGCCTGGTGTTCTACAATCAGCAGGTGGTGAAGCCAGGCTTGTGTCCTTCCCTTCAGGAAAGCATGTTCGCCCAGACCCTAGGTGGGTCCAGAGGTATCATTGGGAGCCAGGGACTGGAGTCTAAAACCTTAGAGGTCTACCTGATGTTCTGTTGTACTGTGACTGAGCTGGCATACAAACCCTGAGACATAGTTCTTCCTACTCTTCGCTCCCCTTTCCACAGACACAGGAGCCTTATCTCACGGCCAGCATCACAGACCCACAGGGAGTACTGCCAAACTACCACCAATGTTCTCTTAAGGGCCAAGGGCTCTTCATACAGCTCGTCATTAATGCCACCTGGCCTAGGACTCACTTTTCAGGGCAGTTGGCTCTCCTCTGTCCCAGGGCAGGTCCAGAGCTAAGGCCTGTTATTGGGGACCCTCCAGAGCCTACTTGGTGCTATATCCCCCTGTGGCTGAGCTGGTACCTAAAATACAAGACAAAGTCCCCTTTGCTATTCCCTCTTCTTTTCTCAAACAGAAGGCATCTCTCCCCATAGCCATCACAGCTGGGAATATCATGAGTCTCATCTGATGCCAGTAAGTCTCAGAGTCTGTTCTGAGGCCCATGGTGTACTATGTGGGTATTGAAGCTGGTTATTCAGGGACCCAAGGGCACTTGAGTCAGAAGGTGATTGGTCCTGCCAGAACTGAGTCCTTCACTTCACGGCAGTTGTTCCCTTGTGGCCCAGGGTGTGTCTAGAAATGTTGTCCGGGAGCTAGGGCCTAGAAATGGGACCTCATGACCATGGCGCCCTATCCTACTGTGGCTGAGCTGGTATCCAAGATGCAAGACAGGGTCCTCTTTACTCTCCACCTTCTGTTCTCAGGCAGAGGGAAGGATTCTCTTTTGGAGCTGCAAGCTCTGCAGCATGGGGTTAGGGGAGGGGTGTGGTACAGGCGCTCCCTTAGTCTCCCAGCTGGTGTTTCAGTAGGTCATGTTTCCCCACAGTCCCCTGGCTCTCAGTTCAGTTCAATACTAGGAATCATCTAGGAGTTGCAATCCTTGTGGTCTAGATGGCCTTTCAAGTGTATGTTGGGCCCCATAGCACTTTAGCTTATGGTGGTGAGGCTTGTGGGGACTCAGGTTCTGATTGCTGAGATGGGCAAGTCTCCTCTGCCTAGGGCTGGTTTAAATACTCCCTTCATGGGCAAATTTCAGCTGAGTTCAGCCTGGTTTGGCTTTCTGTGACAGAGCAACACTGAGTTAAATGCAATGCCTCACATTTGCTGCACTCTTTCTCTACCATGTGCACAGATTCTCTCTCTGTACCACACAGCTACTACCAGGGGGTGGGTGGCGTCCATAATTCCAGACTGCCTTTCCTATCCTCTTCAGTGCTGCTTTCAGTGATATGACGTTAAAACCAGGTACTGTGAGTGCTCACTTGAGTTTTGGTTCTTGTGAAGGTGTTCTTTTGTGTGTGTGTAGATAGTTGTTAAATTGGTGTCTTTGGAGGAGGCAGTTGGTAAAGCCTTTTATTCCACCACCTTGGTCCACCCTCTACCCATTATTCTTTTTGATGTTCAACTTGTCCTATGTTTGGCGGATGGGAGCCCCTTGTTGATTCCTTTTTTTTTTTTTGAGTCGGGCTCTCGCTCTGCCACCTAGACTGGAGTGCAGTGGTGTGATCTTGGCTCACTGCAACCTTCACTCCTGGGTTCAAGCCATTTTCCTACCTCAGCCTCATGAGTAGCTAGGATTATAGGCTCATGCCACCATGCCTGGCTAATTTTCGTATGTCTTTTTTAGTAGAGATGTTGTTAACCATGTTGGTTAGGCTGGTCTTAAATGCCTGACCTAAGTGATCCGCCCGCCTCAGCTTCCCAAAGTGCTGGGATTTTGAGCCACCACACCTGGCCCCTTGTTGATTCTTGTAACAATTTTTTATATCAGTTTTTAAAAGATGTGATAAAACATACATATGTTATATAAAAAACAAAACATTTTTTTCTGTGAATTATTTTTAATTATGTAGTTCAGTTGCTGTAAGTATATGTCCACATTATTGTGAAGCCATCAGCACTGTTCATCTCTAGAAGTCACCTTCCCAAGTGTAAAGTCTGTAACTCTGTAACAGTAAACAGTGATTTCCTATTCCCTCCCCCTAGCCATTTGCAACCGCCGTTCTACTTTTTGTCCCTATGCATTTGACTGTACTAGATAACTCATGTAAGTAGAATCATATATTTGCGTTCTTGTGACTAGCTTATTTTACTTAGAATAATGCCTTTGAGGTTTATTCATGTTGTATCATATGGCAGAATTTCCTTCCTGAAATTTAAGGTTGAATAATAGTCCATTGTATGTATACGCTATATTTTGTTCTTCCATTTATGTATTGATGAATGCTTGAATTGCTTTAATCTTTTGGCCATTGTGACTAATGCTGCTCTGAACATAGGTATACAAATTCAGCTTTTAAATTAAAATGTAATATTGGTTTGTGTACCTTCTTTAAATAATTATACAGCTCACTGAATATTCACACACTGACTCGCCTATATAGTTAGCATAGAATGTTACCAAAACCTTAGGGTCCCACTTTTGTGCCTCCCTCAGGCCTCAAAGGTACTTCTCTCTTGACCTTCAACGTTGTAGATTAGTTTTTCCAATTTCTTTTAAGTGTATGTAAACAGAATCACACATAATGCACTCTTTTGTGTCTGGCATCTTTTGTTCGATATCATGTTTTGAGACATATCCACATTGTCCCATGCAGCAATATTTTGTTCATCTTATAAATGTACTGTATTTTGTCCATTTTTCTGCTTTCAAATTTTAGTATTATAATACTTCCTTGACCATCCTAAATATATCTTTTGCTGAATGTATACATATCTTTTGGGATACATTTCTGTTGCATATAGAATTAGGAGTGGCTTTTAACTGTGTCACTCTAGCTGTATTACACAGCATTTGCCAGAGTTTCCCTAATCTTAATGTCTTTGTGTTGTTCTGTGTTTAATATTTAATATGCCAAGGATTCTCAAGGAACATATGGTCACAGCTTTTTTCCTCCAATGGCATCAGTAGAGAAACAGGAGAAACATTTCACCATAGCATCAACTTTCCTTATAGATAGGAAGGCACTATGTTTAGCTACTGTCAATAAAATCAATTTGGTCATATATGCACTTCTTTACAGCTTATTAAATTTTCTTAATGTATATTGTATTTGCATGATCAGAAATTCTAAATGCCATAGATATTTTTGGTGGTGATATGCTGGGAAGTTGACAGAAGTTGAGAGGTAACCAGGAGGTAATATTTCCTTTTCGCTGATATGGCCACTTTAATGCCACTAAAGCCCTGTCAGCCACCCAGAGAACCAGCTTTTTTTTTTTAACTGAATGTTTACAGGTTTTTTTCAGTCATAATATCGACTGGAGGCTAAAATTGGTTATCAAGCTGACATTATTTAGTAACATTCAAAATTCTTTATGTGGAAAGAATTTATAACATTTGTAATTTAGGCATGGACATTTAATTTTAAAATAACAATGCCATAGATTTACTTAGTTTAATTCTTTGTCTTCAAAACTGCAATGGATTGTAGACAAATTGCAGTCACTTCTCACCAATAAGATTTTATAGGGAACAGGAGGGAAGAGAGAATTCGCCTCCATCGCCATATCCCTTCTCCAGATTATGGAATTAAATGTTCTAAAACGTGTTCTGAAAGCTCCTGAATGAAAAGTCCAAAACAGTACTGTTTCAGTTGATTTGGGCTGCTGTAACAAAATACTATAGACCGGGTAGCTTATAAACAACAGAAACATATCACAGTTCTTGAGGCTGGAAAGCCCAAGAAGAAAATACCAGCAGATTAGGTGTCTTGTAAGGGCCCGTTTCCTGATTCATAGATGGCACCTTTTTATTGTGTCTTTACAATATGGAAGGGCAAATGAGTCCCCTTGGGGCTTGATATGATTAGGCTTTGTGTCCCCACTCAAATCTCATCTTGAATTGTAAACCTAAGGTGTTGAGGGAGACCTAGTGAGAAGTGATGGGATCATGGGGCAGTTTCCCTCATGATGGTCTCATGATGGTGAGTGAGTTCTCACGAGATCTGATGGCTTTGTAAGGATCTAGCATTTCCCCTGCTTGCACTTCTTTATCCTGACACCATGTGAAGAAGGTTTTTGCTTCCTCTTCATCTTCCTCCATGATTGTAAGTTTCCTGAGGCCTCCCCAGCCATGCAGAACCATGAGTCAATTAAACTTCATTTCTTTATAAATTACCCTGTCTTAGGTATTTTTTTAAAATAGCAGTGTGAGAACAGACTAATACAGGCCTATTTTATAAGGTCACTAATTTCATTCATGAAGGCTCTGTTCTTATGACCTAATTGTCTCCCAAAAACCTCATTTCCTAATACCATCACCTTCAGGATTAGGATTTCAACATATGAATTTAGGGTGGGAGGAAGAAAAGAACCTTCAAACCATAGCAAGTTCTGTGGGGTAGGAGGCAGTTCCAAAACGAAACCCAAACACACAGAAATATACCATCTGAGTCCATTTATATAACGTTTTAGAAAATGCAAATTTATGGTGACACAGCAGATTGGTAGCTGGTAGGGACAGGAAGGGATGGAAGATAGATATGACAAAAGAGCATGAAAAACACTTGGGAAGCTATGGAGGGTGATGGAAATGTTTACTCCCTTGATTGTGGTGGTGGTTTCATAGATGTATACACCTGAGATAACTCATCAAATTGTGCTCTTTAATATGTACAATTTATTGTACATGAGTCACACCTCAAAGCTGTTAAAGAACAGCAATGATGTAAAATGTTTTCTCTTAATATTCTTAAAAATTAATTTGATGGTAGGAAATTACTATTTTCTTGGCCATGTTGCAAGAACAAAAAGCTAACGTATCTTATTTATACAATATAACTTGTATAGCTATATATTCACATAAAACTTTAAAAAGTGAAAGTCACAGTATCAGTCTCACAGTGTACTCAGGATGTTGCTATTTCTGTGAGAAAATAGACTTTCAGTTTTTAACTTTGGTAAAATTTGCCTGAAGATCTCTTCTATGGCTTGGATAAACTGAGCAATTTTTTTTCTGGATGCTGAGACACAAAACAAGACATTAATTTCCAGCTTATGGAGTTTTTTCCTGCCAATCAGTTACATAAATATATATTATGATACAGCTTGATGTGGACAGTACTCAAGTTGTGTGCAAGGTAGAGTGATAGATGAGCTCAGAGGAGGGAACTGTCAACCCTCTGGCTGGAGTGGGATGATGTGATATATGAGGAACTGGCCCTTTCCCTGAATACAGTTTTGACAGATGAAGTAGATAAATAATCTAATTCATGCATTTCACAAGCACTGAATCTTTCTCAGAAAAACTTAGTGTCTGTTCCCTTGGGTCATGTTTGTGAGGCAGGTTGAAGGCCTGGTTTACACAAAATCTGAGAAGACATTAAATAACTCGGTTAAGGTTATCCTCTATGAACTAGTATTATAGTAGGGAATAGCACTAATCTTTTAATTTCTCATACTTTTAATACCTTTTCAGTGGTTTTTACAGATTAAGAAAATCAAAGCCATATATTTAATGCCTTCCTATTTGCAACTTTTCTTAGAATGTTACAGTAGATAATTTCACTTTAGAACTAAAGATTGGGAGGATTTTTACAAAATAAGTAATTTCAGATGTTAGGAGGGTTTACCACCATAATCTCCATTTAAAACATTTTCCTGTGGGTGCTTTGTTGAAATTGGGAAATGCATCTCTAAGGGATGGTCGGCTATGGACTGATGACTTGGTTGTCAGGCAGGTTTCATGTTTGAATAGAATAAACTTTTCTACCACCTGCCAGAACTTTATTGTGTTCAGGTCTTATGTGTAGTTCTGGGATTTAGCTTTTTAGGCAAACGTTCTTGCAGGTTGCTTCTAGCTTTTGATCACTGGGAACTTTCTTAAAATTTAGAGAGGGGAAAAATAGCCATGTTTACCTTTTCCCAGTTCCTTACCCTCTGCCATATGGGAAGTGCTGTAGGGCAGGCATAAGAGAAGTATTATGGAGTGTGTTTCACAAAACTGTGTGATGCAGTTTAAAGATTGGAGTAGTGTGTTCATATATCGCAATTAACCTGGTGATTAGGGCGAGAGCGAAGGCACAGAGGAAGGGGTACATAGATCCTTAAGGCCAGGCTGTGGGATATCTGCAGCAAGTGATGAGAGAGAGGATGGGAATGCGGTAGCCTTGTATGGCATGCAGATGAACTTGCTGGAAGCCACTGAAGGATTTTAAGTAGGAGAATAATATAAATGGAATTTTGTTTTAGAATAAGCCTGCAAGCAGCAGAGTGAAGGTGAATTGCAGTAGAGAGGGAAGTCAGTTTTAAAAAGTTTTGTGTTAGTATCTGTACAAAACACAATATTAATTAAAAGACTAATAAGTTTTATGCTGTTTCCTTATTTTGCATATAACACAATGTGAAGTGTGAAGAGAATAAAGTGTAAATAAAGCTTTTGTCTGTGCTCAGCTAGCTTAAAACTACAAAGGATATATATAACTTTCCAGGGAAAATATTCTGATCACTGTAAGAGGTACAAGCGAGGTTCTAGGAAATTCAGTAGCCGGGAGGACCCCTTGTCACTGGAGTAGAAGGAAATGTTTGTATTTTCTTTGAGCTCACTTTAATTTTTTAAAAAGAGTATTTAAGAAATTACATAAAAGAGCTCACTTTTCTTTTTTTCTTTGAGCTCACTTTAATTTTTTAAAAAGAGTATTTAAGAAATTCCTTATATTTTGCAATAAAATATAAGGAGTAGTTGGGGAGCTTTTTCATCAGAGAAATAGTTTGGAGAGTTCAAAGTAGTTGAGTAGAATTTCCTGATTTAGAAACAGATTATTCAGAGATGTATAAATTTACGAGGTATCATCATTTTATAGCTTTTTATGTGAGCAAAATGCCCTGTCTCTCCAAGGCAATAATTGGTGGACATGCTTACCAAACTTAATTTTGTTTTTTTTAGAGAGAGTCTTATTCTGTTGCCAGGCTGGAAGGCAGAGGCACAATCTCAGCTCACTGCAACCTCTGCCCCCTGGCTCAGCTGCCCGAGTAGCTGGGACTACAGGGACACACCACCACGCCCAGCTAATTTGTGTGTTTTTAGGAGAGACGGGTTTCACCATGTTAGCCAGGATAGTCTCAATCTCTTGACCTCGTCATCTGCTTACCTCGGCCTCCCAAAGTGCTGGGATTACAGGCGTGAGCCACCATGCCTGGCCCACCCTTAAGTTTTTGTTTGGTTTGGTTTGATTTTAGCCTCATCATTTGGAGAAGAATTTTGTGCCTATTTGCCCCGAAGTTTGTTAGTGGATGGCTGTGTTTATACCGTGTGTGTGATAAAGATGAACTCCTATACATTTTATCTAGCTTTTCAACTATTAAATGAAGCATGGTTTAATAAAATCTTTAAATGGTAACATTATGCCAGTACAGTTCTCATTTTATCACATGCTATACCTTAAGCCTAGTTCAGCAGAGCATTATGCTACATTCCCTTGTGAGTTACAGATCTTGAAGTTTTCACACACTATGTTCTGGAAAGAAAGCATAACTATTTCCTGTCTGATTGAAATGCAAACTAAAGATATTTCAACTGCTTCTGTAATAAGGAGATAAGGCCAGACATTATGAAAGAACAGATTACCACTGATTTTTTTTTCCTTTTATTCAAGTGATTTCAAGGAATTATTTAGTAAGAAAGTCACCTCAACTGATGAAAACCAGTGTTAACTTCCTCTTTCATTTTTTTTTTTATTACCTTTATTAAGGTAATGTTTTTCATGTTCCTGAGTTCTGTTTCTTGGACATTGATTCTGTTTTTTAAAATTTTCTTTCTGTTCTTATTACGATACTACATGGTTTATGGTGATTTCATAAGATAGTTTAACTGTTAAGAAATTGTTTTTACATATTTATGGAAATAAACATTCTGTAGGTCTTTATATAACATGTTAGTATTTATATGTTTCCTTATATAACTATGATAAAATAAAATGTTTACAATGTTTTATAATACTTAGAGGAAATTATGCATAATGTATATATTCCCCTTTCTGCCTTCCTACTGGTCTGTCCATCCATCCATCCATCCATCCATCTATCCATCTAAAGTTCAGGTCTGTGAGCTTGGGCAAGCCATTTAACTTTTCCTGGCCTTGCTTTCTTATACAAAACAATAGTCTGGTAGAAGATAAATTCTTAGACTTTTTATACTTGAGTTGTCTGATTTATCCAGGGTTTTAGGCAACTTTCCAATTTATATTAAAAATAGGCTAAAAGGTAAACTGTGAGAACTTACCAGCTGCATAGAAATTTCATTAAAATAGGCCCACTGGAGCTACATAATATAATTAGTCCAGTTTCAATACATTTGTATTACTTTCCACTAAATGCAATCACATGCTTAAATTGACGAGCAGTAGTGTAATAGTTCCATAGTGAATTTGATTCAAGCAATAGTTATATTAAATTTTCTCCAGAAAAATTCATAACCATTCAATAAAGCTTTACTATATTGTCATCTAAAGGTAGATGTAAGTTTTGTTCTTAGAATAACTTGAGTGTATTTCAAGTCATTGATTTCTTTTCTTAGTTATAAATTTATAACCAATGACTAATGATTTATTAATTTTATGAAAAATAAAACATATATTGGAGAATAATTTGAGTGGTAAACTGTATCCAGTCTAGTTATAGATATAGGTAATTTGAGGTATATTTCTGATATTTTTTCATTTGGCACATGTAACTGTGAAAATATATTTTAAAATATGCCTTGGCCAGATATGGTAAGCTCACGCCTGTAGTCCCAGCACTTTGGGAGGCTGAGGCGGGCAGATCACCTGAGGTTAGGAGTTCAAGACCAGCCTGGCCAAATGGTGAAACCCCTTCTCTACTAAAAATACAAAAAATTAGCTGGGCATTGTGGTGGACAGCTGTAATCCCAGTTACTTGGGAGACTGAGGCTGGAGAATTGCTTGAATCCAGGAGGCGGAGGTTGCAATGAGCCAAGATTGCTCCATTGGACTCCAGCCTGGGCTATAAGAGTAAAACTCCATCTCAAAAAAAAAGCCTTAAGAGTACTTTTTACTTTATGGTTAATTTTCATGGAGTGGTTTATTTTTTCCATCAAAATACCTAATTAATTCAGGTACAGTGAGAAAATGCTTCTGAAATAAAATGTGTCAATATATTATTGGTTTCTCTTGGTTTCTTCTGCCTCTTACATCATTTATCCACAGGCCCTCCCCCTCTCCCTACCTTCATTGACTTCGGCTTGGTTTGTAATAATCTAGGTTTACATTTTTGAAACATTAAATGCTCTCAGAGAGCTAAATACTCGTCTGTGTTAGGTTCAGATTTGTAGGGACCTCCTAAGTTCCACAGTCCCGTTTGCCAGGTCTGCTGTTGGTAAAATCGTTACCACCTGCATTCTGGTTTCTAGTTCCACTGCTCTTATGAAATCATGGTATTTGGGTTTTTCATCTCATTCTGTAATATGTGGGTGTTCCTGTTTTCGAAAGGTGCTTTTCACACTGTATGTTCAGACCTGGACATATATTATTTCCCTTCCTTTTGGCCAGTCTGAAAGCTATTGGAGAGCAGAAACTTTGTTTTATTTCCCTCCTCAAGTTAGCCTTGGGGTTCACATAGAAAAGCTATTCACAAAATATTGTTGAATAAATGATTAACTATTATTCTATTCCATTACTACCCTTTTCCAGTTAATTCCCGGGTCTGTGCAGCTCAGCTCTTAATTCATATAGGGTGGGCATTCCTCGTCTGAAAATTCAAAATCTGCAATACTCCAAAATCCGAAACTTGTTGAGTACCAGTATGTGGCTCAAAGGAAATGCTCATCAGAGTATTTTGGATTTCAGATTTTTGGATTAGGGAAGTGCAAGCAGTTTGTAATTTGAAAATATTCCAAAATTGAAAAAATTCAAAATTCAAAACATTTCTGGCCGAAGCATTTCAGGTAAGGGATACTCAGCCTATATTCCAACTTTGTTTTTAGACTTTTTCATGCCTGACTGCCTGCTGGACTGTTCTCCTTGACTGTTCTTCTGTAACATCAAACATAACATGTCTGAGACTCAGTATCTTTCTTGTGTTCTGCTTCTACTGGTGGTATCATCATTCTTTTAGTCAGTCAGGTTTGAAAATGTCTAGCATTTTTAAAAAGCTGCGGTGCCCCTTTATGATTCAGTTGTATAGTGAGTCAGATCTGTAAGCTGAATCAGATAGGCCAATGGCTAGAATTCTGGCAGTCACTTAACTTGTTGAATCTTTGTTCCCTTATCTCTAAAGTTCCTGCTTCTTGGACTTGTTTTGAGGGTTGTCTCAGAATGTTCATGAAAGTGCTTAGTGTGGTCCCTGGTATGTGGTACGCGCTAAGTGAGCTGCCTGTGATTCCCAGTGTGTCATGAGGGGCTTTTCAGTGGCCTCACTACGTTGGTGAGGCTGCTGCTGATGCTTGAGTACAGGTTCTCATCTCTTGCATGGATATTTGCAGCAGTGCCCTCTGCTCTGGCCCATGCAGGACTCCACCAATAGATTTTGATTATTTCATTCACTTCAGAACCTGTGGTGACTTTCTGCACCCACCCTGTGCAAGCCTGTGCGTACCTCAGTTTGATATTTAAATTTTTGGACAATCTGATCTTCACTAACATTTCTAGCCTTGTTTTGGTATCTTCTGCATGAATTTCCAGTCACTGCCTTCACACTTTCCATCTCCTCAACTTGTCTTGTGCCTCACACACTTTTCTCTCCTCTACTTTGTTCTGTCTAGTTTTCCCTAACTATCTTTTATGGCCCCTGATTCTTACTGTCCATGATGTTTCTCCTGAACCCTTTCTTGTGACATTGTTCTCCCTACTTAATCCCTGATTCTTATTCGTTCGTTCACTCACTGCCTTATAAGGTAGTAATTTTAGGTGCTTGTTCTAGTTATAGGCACTTGGATACACTGGTGATCAAAAAAGAGACACTCCAACCTTCCCAGAACTTATGTTGTTTATCAGTATTTATTTTACAGGGAATCATGTTTTGTGACATCTTTGTATTATTTGCATTTATTTATTGAACTCCTATAAACTTTTTTCCTGGCACAAATTGTAAATTACTTGATAGCTGGGTATTTTAAAGTTTTAAATATTTTCTTTAATGTCTTATCTGATATTTCACACAGAGAACTAAAATATTGGTTAACTTTAGAGGGTCAGTCACTTTCATGGCTTGAGGTTTAAAACTATACCTTCGAAAATGGAAAGCATAACTTGCAATGTATTTGAAATCAGATTTGCACGTTATGCATTAGGTATATGTTTCTTTTTAAGAAAGATCTGTAACAGCATAGATTGTTTGTAGTAATTAAGATTTTTCTGATAAAAATTTGAGCATGAGTGAATGAGCAGTATGCTTTTATTCCTACCAACGGCAGGTAGAACACATTTAATATCACTTGAACTTACCAGGAAGTCTTTTTCTTCCCTTCGTAATTTTTGTGCAACACTCCCCCTCCCTTTTAATGTAATGTCTGAGTCAGTATTTGAAAACAATTCTATATTTAGAGCAATAGGCAGTTAAGTCTTAATAGTTTTTGTTGCTGTGGAAAATAATAGAAGCAATTGATGATTGTCACTTGCATGGCTTGAAGGCCTTCTCTGACCTTCTATGCTGACTTAAATGCTCACCTCATTGCCCTTAACATGGAAAGCCTCTGTGCTTCCTGTTTTGTGATGTCTTCCAGAGTTATAATTATTTGTATGGTGTCTACCCTTCCTTCTAAACCACGTGCTTCATGAAGGCAGGAGGTGTTTCTGTTTTCTTTAGGACTCAATTGCCAGGACCTAGAAAGTCCACAGCAGATATAAGGAGCACTCACCAAAGATGCATTGCAGTAAATTTGATGTTTATTCACTAATCAAAAACTTACTTGATTCCTGTAGCAGTCAGGGACTGAGCTAGGCTCTGGGTTTGCACTGGAGAATAACACATAGCCCCTGTCTACAGGGTGCTCATCAACTAGCAAAATGTACTAAGTTTGTCTTATTTAACTGACATTTATATACTGCTTAAAGCTTTGGTAATGGGAAGAGAGTCTCAAAGAAAAGAGGATAAGGCTGACCAGAAATCGTTTAATAAGATGCAAAAACCACAATCAGTAGTGGGTTCATTTCCAAATCTTAACTCCTTGCCCCAGTTTTTAATGCAAACCCAAAAACGCGTGAGCCAAGAGAAAAAAATTTAATTTCTGATAAGCCAGAGTAGGCGCTGGCTTATCAAAAATTTTACTCAAAATTTTTACTGAAAATTTTTAAGTAAAGTCAGATTTCTTTTTAAGCCTCAAAATAACCCTGTGAAGATGTACTGTTTCCCTCAATAGATGAGGACATTGGGGAACAGATTAAGTAACTTACCAGGTTCCCTCCGGATTGGAACCTGCCTCTGATCTCCAAATCCTTCACCTAAGACCTGTGCTACTTCCAACCAGTAAACTACATGGGGGTGATAGTCACAACTTGCACCTACTCTGTCTTATCAGAAATTAAATTTGTTTCTCTTCGCTCATGCGCTTTTGGGTTTGCATTAAAAACTGGGGCAAGAAATTAAGATTTGGAAATGAACCCACTACCGATTGCGGTTTTTGCATCTTATTAAACATTTTCTAGTCAGGCTTATCCTCTTTACTTTGAGACTCTCTTCCCATTACCAAATTTTTTCATGGTGATATTTTTATTTGACTTTGGAAACTGTCTAGTCTATATTTTTGGCCTATTGGATTAAGTATAAAAATATTTTCTTGGTATTTGGGTTCTCCATAGTATGAACAATTTCTGCTCCTTTTAACCACTCACTATTCAAGTTAGTCCCTAGTGAGGCCTACAGATGCATTCCTACTTTTATAGCTTTCTTTAGGCTCTCTCTGGAATGCCTTCCACAAACTTTTGGCCAATTAAAATTAAAAATGTGTTCTTCTCTTTTGTTTCCAAAGTAAGTTTCACCTGCAGAGTTTGCCCTTCAGTCCTTTGCTAGCTTCCAGGCCTTGCTGCTGCTTTACGTGTGCTGATTTTGTTCCCTGGTGAGACTTTTAATTTCTGGAGCAAAGGACCAAATCTTGTTTTTCTTTTCTGTCTCCCACAGTGTCTAGTACAGTGCTGGGCATAGGACCATGCCTACTAAGTAAGCACTAAAATGTCGGTTGGAGTAACGTTAATTATAGTTTGTACTTCCTAATTATAACTGAAAACCTCAGTGCTTTCCAAACATTGTGGCACACTGGAGAAAGGCAGCTGGAGGAGCCGCAGTCTTCTGTAAGAACAGAGACACTTCTCATTTGTGTTGTGCATGACAGGTTATGGAGTGCTTTCATGGGCATTAGCTCACTTAATCCTCAAGCTAATTTTATAGGAGAGAAATTGTTTAATCCTCATTGAGGAGTGACCGGCATTAGGACTCCCATAAATCACATGGCTGGAGCTAGGACTTGGTGCCAACTTGCATGACTCTAGTGCCTGCCACAGGAGAGACAGGAGCAACCAGCTGTGAGCTCCAGAAGGCAGGGCCCAGTAATGTTTATTCCACATCACTGTTGCAAGATAAAATTGAGGTTCTTGTGTCAGCTGCCCATTGAATTTTCTCGTGTGTACATTTCTGTCTGGCTCTGCGGGGACTGTTGAGTTTGTCTCCTCTATTGCTAGCATTTCACTGCCCATTAGCCGTTTACATTCATCTGTCTGTCATCCCTTTGTGTGTTTGTATATAAACAATAAGACATTTGCAGTTATATAAAAACCATCTGAAGTCTTCAAAATAATTTGTGATGTTATAAATTGACATTTTTTTTTTAGTGCCTCCTTAAGACTCCACTCTGCCAAGGTTAATGATTGCTGTGTGTATACTGTGTATAGGTTGGTGCATAACTGTATTGATGGCATTGGGTTGGAGAACTCAAATATTATGATTTTGAGAAAGACATTCTGTTGTGTACTTATATATTTCATGATTGTTTAAAAGCTCTGATCATCTTTGGAATTTGTACTTGGAAATTTATGAATACTTTTAAGGGCAATGCATTTCCTTCCATTTGCCTCATGAAGTGAGTTCTTGGTGCAGGAAAGGAACGTATTTTTCTAGTTATCTGATTATAATTTAGAGCTTTTAAATTTTTTATTGCTGTTGCTATGAGTGATTAGCAGTGTACTTTCAATTTTGTACTCTTGTTTGTATATACACCTGGACACAATGGCATGCCAGAGGACCATCAAACTGGATAGTTCACACTTAAAATGACTACATCTTCCATATGGGCATTTTATGTCTTTGGCCTTCTGACATTTTTCTGGGGAACATTAGCTTGTGGAATTTATCTTAAACACTTCCTTTGCTTTTGGTTTGTACAGTCGGATGCCAGAACCATTTAAAATATGATTAAAAATTTAAGACATTAAATATAGATGGGGGTTGCTGTAGACAGTACGGACTCTACGAAGAAAAGACATATTTATGCTCTTGATGGGATATAATCTATTTATAGTTTAAAAAAACCTACGTGAAAAAAATTATAATAGTTTAGTTTAGAGGTAGTATAAACATGAGATTGCCATCTTCATTTTAGCCCTGGAGGGAAATAAACAAGAAATAGGCATGTTGACTTCCTTGATCCTAAGCATATGGTAACTGTACCAAGTGGTTTTGATGCTGTGGAAAGTGTGGTTGTGGAAAAAATGTGGCTCAGATTTTTTTCAGTTCGATCAGAGATGAGTAGTTGAGACTCCTTTTTCATAAAGGAATCTGCTAGAGAGATGTGGTTCCTAAGGGTCAACCAAATTTGCAGTTGCCTAGTAGTGTACCTGCTATTCCAGAAGAGGTGAAGATGCAGGTATCTAGTCCCTGACCTAGAGGAGCTAGTTAATATTTTTATAAGAGAAAACTTAAGAAAATTAGACCTAACTTACATGATACTTAATATTTGTGAAATGAGAGATCAGAGAAGGGAGAGAGTAGTAGAAGTGGAGAAGCCAGAATGATTGGTTGGGAAACTGGATCTCAGGCTTTTCTGTCTACCACGTGTCCCGGCAGGCCAGAGTCCTGAGGTCCTGTCCACTCTCAACACATGCCTTTAATACTCTTTCAATTTTATTTTCTAAGACCTTTTCAAAAATCAGAGGATAAGCCTTTAACTTGCTGGTATAGGGTTGTTAGGAAAAAAAAATCAGTGATGCAAATATTAAATATTAATCACTATCCGCCCTTGGTGGTATTTCCTTATGCATTTTTTAAACCTGAGGTTATTGGAGGTTTCTTCCTCAAAATTACAAAACAAAATAGCAGTTTTGTTTAATATTTTTTAACTGATGATTATCTTTTGAAAATATTAGTCTGCCTTTGAAGTTGTTATTTCTGTGTCAGAAAGAGATTTTTGTCAAATGTCTTCTTTTTAGAACACAGTAGTGTTAGGCGTGTTTTCTGTATGTTCTACAAATTTCACAGAGCTCTCATTCTTCATAGGAAACTAATGCAAAAAAACACAAAAAGAAAACAACAAAAAAACCCAATTGGCATTTACTTTCTTTTAAACTTCCAAGTCATGTAGCCCCTGTCTGGCTGCTCTATGTTATTACTACATCATGGGACTTGACACCTTTTATCAACATTCACTGTATTTTTGTTTAAATTAGTGCTGTTTGCATTAACTTTATTGTGTTTGCTTCTAGATAATGTAATTGATGGACAGAGGAATCTAAAGGACCTGCCCAATTGTCTGTGCTAAATTTGTGGGTCAGAGTGTTTAAACACAGGCTGATACGTTTTATTTTACATTCCGCCTAATATTATATGCCAGTTAAGAACCTGTTTCTTTCTCACTTGGCCAATCTGCTAACAGATAATTCTCCCCTGGCAGATAATAGTGCTACTTTTCTTGCTCTAGCAGCAGTCTCTGTGATGGCCTATTGTCCCATAGAACACTTTCTCTTTAAAATAGATTGAAGATACTGAACATACCTTTAAATGACTTGATTTATGTTTATTTATTGATCTATCTTAACCATTTTGTAGATTTAAAAATGATTTAAACCATTTTCAGAGTCGGTTAATTCCCTTCTACATAACACATTCAAAATTTCTCTCCCTTCCATAGTGTTTATGGGAGACACAGCATTTTATTCTGTTAGGCATTGCTACATGGATGACCTACTGTCATTTTGAATTTTTCCCCTGTGTCGAACTCATTATTTCTTTGTCTGCAAGTTACTTGCATTGAGCTTATGTTTTATACATAGCTCATAAGAAAGAAAAAACAAAGGAATATAATACACACATATATACATGTTAATGTTAGTAAAGTTACAGGTAACCCTTTATTTTCTAATTTATCCTTCCTTGTATTTTCCAACTTTTAGAAGCTTAGATAATATTCTTTTCATAAAAGGAAAAGAACTGTAAAACTTCTAATCTATTTGCTATTGTTTTCTTTTCTTAGAAGTTGAGAGGCAAAGGGACTCTGCTTTGTTTTTAGGATAATAAGCAATTGAGTGATGTTTTATTTGTTTGGTGGTGTTGAATAGAGAGAGATTCTGCCTAAGTAAATTTTATATGAGTCAACCCTCCTTTTTTTTTTTTTTTTTGGAGACAGAGTCTTGCTCTGTGGCCCAGCCTGGAGTGCAATGATATGATCCCAGCCCGCTGCAGCCTCCTAGGTTTAAGTGGTTCTCCTGTCTCAAGCTCCTGAGTAGCTGGATTACAGGCATGTGCCACCATGCCTGGCTAACTTTTGTATTTTTACTAGAGATGAGATTTTGCCATGTTGCCCAGGCTGATCTCGAACTCCTGACCTAGGGTAATCTGCCTGCCTCGGACTCCCAGAGTTCTGGGATTACAGGTATGAGCCACCACGCCTGGCCTCAAGCCTACACTTTAAAAGCTGAGATTTTTAAGTTTTCAAACTTGAGATGAAAACCTTATGTTACTGGTATTACATGTTTTAAAATCCACTGTGATGAAACACAGTATATTACATTGAGTTTGACCTTATCCTGGAACCAGGGTCATTACTGTGACCTTCAATTATTGTACTTTTGGCCTTTCCCTTGCTGTCAGCTGTCACTGCAGCAGTGCTAATTGGGGCTTTTGCTTTTAATCATGTAGCTTGGCAAAAACAAATAGCATATCATATTTTATGTAGATTGACTTCCTAAATTCTGAAGAATCGTCTGAAAGCTTCCTTCTTGGAGTGAAAAGTATGTGGTTGTCTTCTTCAGCACATGTAAGAGGGGATTTTATGACTTACATTCCTATATTTGTTTTAATAACTGATGATCCATGGCAGATGTTTGTTTTTGCTTTTATGTTCTTATCCGTGTATAGAAAAGCTTAGATTGGGTATTGGTAAGGCCTTGGAATTAGATAGGCCTGGATACAAATTCTACTGATACCCCTTAGTAGCTGTGTAATCTTGGGCATTCAGCTTAACCTCTTCAAGTTCATTTCCTCCTCTGTAAAATGAGGATAATCATGCTTTTATCGTAGAGTTGTTGTGTGGATTGAATGAAGAATTCATGCAATGTGCTAGCATAGTGTCTGCACATAGTAATTGCTCAATATTATCAATAATAACCATTTTAGTTATTAATTTGGCTTTGACTGATGCCTGCCACTTCTTAATTTCATTGTTCAAATAATCTGTAACTGATTTGAATGTGAAGCTGAGCAAGCTTGATATTTGGAAGAAAAGATTATTGTGAAATATTTAATGTATTTTAACTGATTAGAAAGATTTTCTCACCTTCTTATAAAGAAGATAACACAATTAAATAATGTCTATACATGACAGAGGGTCTGGATACCTGCATTATATTATGATAGTAAAAGGAATCTTTGCAAACTACCTAGAAGAATCCTGAGAGGTTAAAGCTGAGTTTGTAATTACATAGACTTGGTAATTTGTTAAATGTATCAAGAAAAATGAGATTACCCCATAAGTTTTTAGGAAATTTCCCATGTTTTAAATGAAATAGTCTAGGAATTCTATACTTTGCTATATGTGATGAGTATGGAATTTATGATTAATCTGTACTAATTGGATTAAAATGGGTCTAGGAGGTTTTTAAACTTATTGTTGATAATGAAAATATAAAGCTCTGAAAAAATTGTGACCAATTTTTTTCATTTCCTACTCATTATCTTTCATTTAACTTGTATTGATTTAAAATCCTTTAGTGCAGTTAACTGCTATTATAAACTCTATTGAAGTGAATACTCATATAACAATTTTTTTACTTAGTACGACAGTTGCTTTTGGAGTAGCTGGAAGAGCTATGAAACATTACTGAGGTACTTATATTTTGTTTTTAACCATTTGGAGGATAGTTTTCTATGTGTTCAATGTCCACTTAATCAGTACTATAGCTCTTTTTGAAGAGTCTTAGAAATGAACAAGATAGTATAACCATTGAATACAAAATTTTGAAAGTGTTACTCAGTGAAAAGTTTCTAAAATAAAGGGCAACACCTACTCTGAAAAAGCAGCTGTTTTTAGATAGCAGATAAATATTTTTCTTTCAGTTACTCATAGGAACATCAATCTATCAAAGTTTTTCCATCATGTCTTTAATGGAATGTAAAGTACATAACTTAATGGAATAATTAATATGAATAGCAGTTATACTTATATAGCAAGTGTTTGTTATTTTGCTGAGGTATTTAGAGAAGTTTCTCCCTATACGGAATACTTCCAGAATATTTTCTATTTTGTGTGTGTCCTGTGCTGAATACTTCTACAATGTTTTATATTTTGTGTGTGTGTGTTTGAGAGGGGTGAGGGAGTTTGGTGATGGTTATGTAAATTTTTTTTAAAACTGCCTTTTCTGACTCCTTTTATATCAGCTATCACGTCTTACTCCTGTTACTATATTTTCTTCAGTAGCCCTTTCGTTTTAACATAGAACACAGGTAATCAAGGTTTTTAAAATTGTGCAAGAGAAGTATGCATAATTTAGTGCTTACCAAAGGCCTGAAGAGTGATGAACTAAAAATCTCAAAACCTCCTCTCATATTACAAATGCAGTACACATTTATTTTAAAAAGCCAGAAAATGTTAATAAGAATAAAAAGGTCATTCATCATCTCACATACTAGAGATTGTTTCTATTTTAAGCTAAAACAGGAAAAGATAAATTGCTACAAGTATTTTAGCAGGAGGAGCATTAATACAGGGAAAGAAGATTGGTAATCACCAATCTTACTTTGAGGATATCAAGAAATCCTAGAATCATAGGATTTCTTGATATCACGACCTGTGATATCAGCCACCTATAGCCCTACAGTGGGTGATTATCAGGAGCTTACCCCAGAAGCCATGTATGCATCACTCTAACATCTGTCTCCACTTCTACCAGACACTGCTGGGGGAAGAACACAGTTCCTTCTCTCCAGCGTTCTTACTTTCACATGAGTGCTTTTCATCCACAAAACCTAAGCCAAAATCCTGCTTACAAGGAATCTGGGAAATGTAGTTTTCAGGCTTTCAGCCACTGTGAAACAGCTTGAAAGTATAGGGATGATATTGGTAATTTTGTTATCAACAGATAATATCCCCTGCAGCATCCTTCCAAATTCTTTCCTCAACACACATATGCTACTTTCAACTGAACACTTAATCAGGACCATAGATAGATTTATGCTGTTTGGTAATTTGCTTTTATCACTTAATTTAGTATAATGTATCTCTTTCTAAACTCTGTTATATTTCAGTTTGTTTTCTGATGCTGTAACAGAATACATAGACTGGGTAATTGTCAAAGAACATAAATTTATATTTTACAGTCTAGATTAGGAAGCCCAAGATCAAGGGGTTGCATCTGGTGAGGACCTTCTTGCTGCATCATCCCATGGTGGAAGGTGGAAGGGAAAGAGAGTAAGAAAGAGAGAGAAAGAGAGAGAGAGAGATAGCGGGGGTCAAATTTGTTTTATGACAACCAATCTCGTGGTAATGAATCTACTCCTTAGATAACAGCATTAATCCATTCATGAAGGCAAAGCATTCCTGACCTAATTACCTCCTAAAGTTCCTACCTTTCAGTACTGTTGCTTTGGGGATTAAGTTTCTAATACATGAACTTTGGAGGACACATTTAAAAGATGGCAGTTATACATATATCTTAAAATTTTTGTGTTAAAAAGGAATATATTAATATTTTTGGTAAGCTGCTTTTATCACTTATGATGCTATCAACATCTTTTCGAATGGCTCTTTAGAATTCTCTTGTTGGATTTATTAAATAAACACTGAGTGCTAGACAATTTAGATAGTTTCCAGTTTCTTGCTGTTATATCAGTAATTTGCTGTACATCCTTGTGACTAAAGCTTTGTATATGCTCTTTTATTCTTCAGGGAAAATTCCAAGACATATAACTTCCAACTCTAATGGCATGGTCTATGGCCTTTTCTGACTTGTATTTTGCTTCTTCCTGAGTTCTTTTTGCTTACTTCCATTTGTGAGGTAACTGGATACCAGAAAGTTGTTAAGGAGATATAATAATTTAGGATAGTTTTAATGCTTAGGCTCTTTTGCATTCAGAGTTCTTAATCCTCAATCATGTACGATACTTGAACCTCCACCCATGCTTTATATAAACATTAAATGTGTCTTAAACTAAGAAAGCTTAAGAACCCTGCTAAAGATTCACTCTAACTTTCCAAGCCAAAGAACAGGAGGCTGGACCAAGGGTCTTACAGACTTTACTTTTTTCATTTTACGCTTTCCTCTTTCCTTCTTCCTTCTCTCCCTTTTTCCTTCCATTTTACTGTGATCATAAAACAATCATTAAGGTATTTAGTATTTAGACATGATCTGTTATTTTATATAAGACTTCCCCGTTGTGAAGCTTATGTGGACCTGTGTTCCTTGCTGGCCATTTCAGCCGGGGTGACAGTGAAACCGTGTCTCTTACAAATAGAACAAAACAAAACAAGCTTTGGCTTAGGGTTGTGGCTTCTGGCTACGGTTATAGGCCTTCTGCCTTTCTGGAAGCAGCTGTGATAAACAGGGATTGCTGGAAGATCTCTTCCTTGGGGGGTCATCAGTGGATCCACCAGTAATAAGGATTTCATCATTGGAAGGAAGACTTTTGCAACTTTCAGTTTAGGAGATTTTCCTTTTAAAATATAGAAATAGTTCTTTGGTAATCTCAACATTCTGGTGGTGCCCTTGTCTTCTGCCCTTGCTTAGTAGACTCTTCACTTGTGTTGAAAGCAATTCTACAAATACCAGCTTTTATCTAGTGTTTACATGGGCAGTCATGCTTGACTCTGAATTTATTTATTAGTTTTTTGATTATTACATGTATCTTTAACATTTTCTTACCAGAATAGAATACATTTTCCTTTTTCGTTTAGAAATGGCTTAGTTTTATTAGGAAGATAAAAGATTTTATGTCTTAGAAAGCAGTATTGAAGCCAGCAGCAAAACTTAACTATCTGAAATGAAATACAGATGATTAAATCATATCCTGAAATCAATAAAATTGAATCAACTGAAAAATCGATGTGCTATATAAACATGCCTTTTAAAGTATTTCCCATGCCTTTGTAGAATATTGGCTCAGAGGTTTGCAATCAAGGTGGGATTTAAAGTTTCATTCATAAAAAGTATTCTGGATTTTTTTTTGTAAAGATATCATAGGCCTTTAGCAGCAGCTTCCATGAACAGCTACCATGGGCCTACTATGTACAGCGCATGCTGACAGGCACTGGGGAAGCATTATGGCTCTATAGAGATTTCCAATTTGGTCAGATATACAAGCAAGACACATATCTAGAAAGAACAGATACATGTAAATTTATGGCCCCACATACCAGTCCTTAACCACGTGCAAACAGGAATTTAGAGAATCTGATGATGGCCATGATTTGAGAGGGAAAACTTCCTTGAGAAAGTGGTGTATAAAGTAAAGGGCATTCTAAGGCAAGTATGGAGGAGCAGGAATTCTAGGTAAGGCTGACGTATCAGGTTGTATAATACACAAAGGTTCTGTATAAAATATGTCAGTGTTCTCATTCCTGCCAGATACTACAGACTTGTATATGTTTTATAATAGTTTTCAGGTAGATAATCTGACTTCTCTAGACACCTTGGCTCCTTGATATTCCTTGAATATCCCAGGAAGATTTCTTCCTTAAGGCTTTGCACTGGCTTGTTCTGTCTGGAATGCTCATCCCTCAGATATTGCCTATTTACTTTAAGCCTTTGTGTAAATGTCACCTTCATGATGGAACTTACCTAGTGTATCATATTTAAAATAACTATTTCCGTCACCTACATATAACCATAGTATAGCATTTATCAGCAAATTTTGAATATAATGATAATCTCATATAATTAATATATTTATTATTGTGTGCCGCTCTCTCCACCCTCTTAGATCAAAAGAGAAAGTGTCATGGTGGTAGAGAAATTTTTCTTCTGTGCATTTTTAGTTTACCAATATATATCCCAAGTGCCTAGAGTATCACCTTGATACACAGTAGGCACTCAGATATTTGTTGAATGAATAAATGTACGCATGAATAAAGTTGAGTGACATTCACAGAACAGAAAGGGCAGGAGGCAAAACTGTCAGTCGCATAGTAGTTGGGGGCAGGAATAAATGCAGGAGAAAATATTATCTGAATACCAAGGAAAAATACAGTGACCACAGTGCAGAATCATGGAGCAGTCAAATAAGAAAAGAAATTAAAAAATTCAGCCATCAGATTTGGCAGTTGCGAGGTCATTGGTGATTTTTGTTTCAGTTGGATAATGCGGATGATGAGGTGCGTACTAGAAAAGAACCAAGGAAATGATGACATTATTCTTATGTAAGACTGTCCATGTTTGGTACCCACCTGCTGGACATCATTCAATCACATCATACATATGCGTTTATCTAGAGGGACAGCTTGGCATCTAGCAGTAATGTGGCATTCTTTAACAAAATCAACATTTTAACTCAATTGAGGAAGGAAGGAAGGGAAGGGTGCCTTTTCTGATTGGTGAGGTCATTTGGCCAGTGTCTGCTTAGTGGCCCCAAGTGGCGGCAACTCCACAAGCGCTTTTGGGAACTGATGTCTGATGGAGGAGGAAGAGGAACTGATGGAGGATGTAAGTTGGAAAGTTATAGAACAGGCACTGGGTAGGATAGGTTAGCCAGGAAGAAGCCAAGAACAGAGAGACCAGTAAGTGAAGTGTTAGGAGTATCCAACTGCAGGTTGATGAGGGCCTGGGAATGGTAGGAGGGAAAGGAGAGGAGTATGAGGTGGGCAGCAGAGGATTGAGAGGAGCTGCTGATGGGGGTGTGAACAAGAGAGCAAGGGGTCAAGAATGACTTCAAGGCTATAAGGGTGAGAGGTGAGGCAGATTAATTTATTTACACAGATGGGGGTGTCCATTCTCAGGAAATATAAATTTAGTTTTAACCATGCTTAATTTAAGATGGCTGGGTAATGTTAAGATAGGAATTTCTGGTAGATAGAGTTTTACTACAGACGTTAACAGGGGACTCAGTTTTGTTAATTTTTAGTGAAAATGATGCAGTAGGGTTAAAGATGCAGACACAGCTTCTGCAGTGAGTGTCTTAGGTGAATGCCCTCATTGCTTTCTTTGCCACCCTGTGAAATTGGTATTGTTATCATTCTACCTGAGATTAGAGAGATTTTATCAGTCTGGCATCTTGCAGCTTATGAATGATAGAGCTGGAGGTCAAATGTAGGTCTCTCTGCTTCCAAAGCCCTCATTCTTAACCCGTATTCCATTCTGTGTTCTGCTTGTACCCACAGAGGTCACATTTGGGGGTGACTAGGAAGTCCATGTGATTGGGTAGCACATCTCTGGCAAATATGGTATTCATTGTTATAGTCTTTGTTTTACATTCATTACTTCAAAGATTATTTGGCCTACTTGGGTCATACCTTTGTTACAGAGGCAGAAGCTTCCTGCTGTCCGAATCCTTTTTTGCTGGTTTTCTTCTGAAAGATTTAAAGCACTTTTTCTTACAAACCAACTGCTCAGATTTTTTTTTTTTAAATCAAATATCCTGCTACCTCACTTTTTTCTCTATACCACATTCCCATGTCTTAACTTTGATTTTTTCTTTCCTTTTTGTGTATCACCTGACTTTGTTGAGAAGGCTGGAGATACATTTCAAGCCCTTCCTAGTCACTTAAAACTGTTTCTTTCACACTAGCAGACTATTTCATTTCAATTCTGCCTTTATGGTTTAACCAAAAACCTAGTTTAGTAATGCAGCTGTGTTAGCCATTGGGATTTATCCTTTGGTGTAATCACATCAGTATCCATGGCTGGGAAGTTATTAGGTTCTCTATCTGGTATGGCAAACACAGGAATGGATATAGATAAACAAGTTGCCTTATATCACAAAATTCCACAAATAAGTCTGTAAGATTTTTTTTCTTGATTCTTTAATTTTATTGGTATCCTGCTGGCCTCGCCACCTCCCCTCTCTTCTTTACGCATAGATATATCATAAGATTTATAACCTCATGGCAGATGGCATGCTTGGTATAACTTCATAAATATTTTCCTAAAGGTTTAAACATGTAGGACCTCAGGTTTTTCTAAAATATGTAGAATACAAAACAAAGTTATAAGTCAGTGTAATGAATAAATGCATATTATGGAGAAAATTCACCTAAAAAATCCCCTACATAAGACTAGCAGTACTTCAGTGCATGGCAATAGTGAAAGAGCAGGAAACGGGGGATGCTACCAAAAATAGATATGTTATTCTTCCTGAATGTGAAACATTATATAATTGCTTACAAAAGCAATCATCATATTTACACAAATGACACAGAATGGAAGATGAGTAAAGTCATAGTATACAAACAAATTGAAACAATTACATCTCCATCTGTTACAATGATAATGTAGAAAGATATTGTACATTCAATCACAGATGGCCTTTTAATCACTTTAGAAACTTAGCACAGAAAACTAGGTAAAGTCTCTAGAGACCTTTGATGCAGCCTCCTGTCCTTTTGCTTGGAAAGTCAGAATTCATCTTTAGCAGAAGTTCTTGAGCTTTCTTAGTTTAAGGCACACTTAATGTTTCTCTGAGTTTTTGTTTAACTTCACTTATAGGCCAAAATAACAACAGGTTTTGTTTGTTTTGAGATGGAGCTTCATTCCTGTAGCCCAGACCAGAATGCAGTAGTGTGATCTTGGCTAACTGCAACCTCTGCCTCCTGGGTTCAAGGGATTCTCCTGCCTCAGCCTCCCAAGTAGTTGGGATTACAGGTGCACACCACCAAACCCGGCTGATATTTGTATTTTTAGGAAAGATGGGATTTCACCACATTGGCCAGGCTGGTCTCAAACTCCTGACCTCAGGTGATCCACCCCGCCTCGGCCTCCCAAAGTGCTAGGATTACAGGCTTGAGCCACTGTGCCTGGCCCAGTTTTGTATTTAAGTAGTTATCTCTAAGCAATTTTAGTAAATATGTCCTAACAACATAGTAGTTGGTTCTGAAAGAAAATAATACAAGTGCATTGAAAGGAAAATATTTTTATTTTATTCTTAAATACCCACAGTTATATGGGACATGTGTGCCTGTTGGGCACTATATAATAACTTCTTAAATCTTGGAATAAGATTACACACCACCACACCCTCATTTTCTGTTCCACATTGATTGTTGTACTGTGTTTACTTGTTGATCACAGCAGCTGCTGAATATCCAGCTTCACAAAGATACACCACTGAAAGGAACTTAGTGGGATCTAATGTTAAAACTACACAGTAATTTGAGCTAGGAGTTCATGCAGTATCAGATGCTGAATATTCCTGTGATTTTTTGTGGTTGTGAAAATTAAAAATATCCTGCACTGTCTCTGAGTTTGCTGTGGTATTTAAGGATACCTTGGTGCATAATTTGGGAACTATTAACCAATAATCTTAAAATAGTAGGTTATGGGACACAGAGCAGAAATTATTTGCTTCCTAGTGCTTTTTAATAGGTAAATTGTCCACTACAGTACCTGAGACATAGCAGCTCCCTGGTTGGTGTAAATTGCTTTTCCCTTGCCATATGTTCAACTTTTATAGCCATATCTTTCATGGTGGTCTGATTTATATTTACAGTCCAGTAATCTTTAGTAAGTACAGGCTCGCATATCTTACTGCCAATTGTTTGATTTTATGTGGAAGTGGGTGACACACTTATTACTGAGTCTCTTTATAAAAACCTTATTTATGTAAAACATACATGATAAGGAAATGCAGTCATTAACAACCGAAGGCCGTGTGAGTAAAGAAACAACTTGTGGATGCTATTTTCTTGGGAGTTTAGTTACACACCACTACCACCACAACCACAAACAGTTTTGTATAAGATGTGTCTGGTAAGTTCACAGAGACCACAAAGTCCCTATTGTGATGCTATAACCTTGGCTAACTGAGCATATCTTCTCCATGTCCTGGTGAGGATAGCTATTTCAGAAGATCATTTATAGGACCATTTAGAAAAATACGGTATCAATCATACTGCCTATTTTAGCATGCTTCACTTGTGGTTTAGAGGCAGTGATCCCTCTGTAACAGGACTGCGCTTATCAACAGGCTCTCATGGTTTACAGTTATCTTGACAGCAGATTGAGTGGATTGAATATGGGTCTGATATGGTATGGCCTCCTCGAAGTCTAGACTTTATAAGGTGTAACATTTCACTTTGCATGTGGAAGAGAAACTTCTCATTTCTACCTATTAAGAGTTGAAGATCTAAAACCAATTTGCAAGTGCTGCGTTGATGATTTAGTTTTTAGCACATTTTCCAAAAGCATGTAGAGAAAATATCAAATTTGCATGCAGTAGTAAGGGGTACATAAAGGTAATTTCCTCCTGACATGTAGCTACAAAATATACCATGTATATATATATACTTTGTGACTACACTGTACCATGTTTTCACTTCTTATATCCTGTTAATTTTCAGTAGATGTCCTAAGTGTTGAAGCTTGTAGTCCATGTACCAAATTAATTTCTATCCATGTATAACTGTTTCAAATTATTGAAAATGTCTAACCTTGAGCCTTGAGCTTTACTTTGCAGTGTGTTTAGTGCAGGATTGAACTCCTTAAAAAGTGAAGAAGAGGAGATAATTTTAGGGAGCTACAAATGCCTGCTGATATATATTAAATAAGATGAAAGTATGTGAATATAAAAAAAAAAAGAAATTTTATGGAGAAAGAATAGTTGAAAGACCTAAGGAAATTCTTGAAGAGGTCAGGTTTCAGGAAACTAAAGAGCCACCCAGCTAAGATACAGATCAAAGTAAACCTTATGTTTATTGCTTATGCGTTCTGGGAAAATCCGAGGCAGCCAAGTAAGACTTCTGATCTGCTTTCAAAACCTAATTCACTGGTTATTATTAATTTGGCTTTAGGCAAGTTACTTCATTCTCTAACCACACATACTTCACCTAGAACAATATCCAGGCAGGAATGGGAACAATACCTATTTCATAAGATAATCCTTAGGATTAGGTGAAGTAACACTGCAAAGGACTTAACTCTCAGGCTTGATACATCATGCTGCCTTAGAAAATTCCAATGAATGCTTTCTCTTTCCTGTCCTACAGAGCTCACATGTGGCTCCTTGTTTCTTAAACCTTCCCTAAATGTGCAGTTGACTGTGCCATCATCTGTGCCTTTGTAGCCATTCGCAACTCATCCCATTATAGCACTTATTAAATTATATTTATTCCTGTTTCTCTTTCCTAGTGGGCTGTAAGGTCATTAAACATGAGGGACCACATCTTATTCAGCACCTTGCACAGAACCTAATAAGTGCTCAAAAATGACATGCAGTGAATGAGGTGATGGGGTGGGCACTTACCACTGTTGGCTCAGCCCAGACTTTTTTTTTTTATTATTAATATATCTCTATGACTGTGCCCTTCACACTCTTTTCTATGTTTCTAAATGCTTGGTAAAATAAATAGGTACTATCATAATTTATTTTCAGGAAATAATAACTGCATTGGGGAAAAAGCCATCTAGGAATCTTTTCTGCCCCCACACTTCTAGGTAGGACAACCATGTTTATTCTTTGTCCCCTCTGAGACCACATACATACTTGCATCATCTTCATTGTATACTTGAACCATTTATTGAACTTGTTTGTTTTTCTAATGTATAGTAAGCTTCTTGAGAGAAGACATTGAATCTACATCCTTACCCAGAGGGTGTTTGTTGACAAATGGACTGGGTATATCCCTTTCTTAGACTGAAACATTATTATTTTTTAGAATAAAGAATTTTCTCTTTACTTAAAATACTTTGTTTTTAAATGGAACTACATTGCTTAAAATAGTTTTAAAAGGTGTTGTGTTTTTTATATTCATGTATAATATATAACCTGTTGCATGAATATTACATATTTTATAGGAGATGTGTTTTCAGTAGGTATATTTTTGTAGGAGATACATTTTAAATACCAACAAAACCAGTACTGTGAAGAATCTGCATCATTAAGTGTAATAAAACATATCATAGTAACAGTAAACCGCTGAATGCTTCCTATTACCCTGCAGGGACCCAAAGATTGAAAGCTTTATTTAGGAAAAGTCATCTTTATGGTAATAATGTAAATGAATGTATTAAGTAACAGAGCACTTACAAAGAGATCATTCTCTAAAGGCTTGGTATGTAGGGCAGAAAACCATGCTTCACTTAGAAGGCCACTGGCCACGGTGGAAACTTGCTGTTTCTTCATAGAGTTGATAACAAATATTTTTTTTTCATGTTATTTTTTCTCACATTTATTTTTTAAAGTAAAAACAGATTTTTCTTATTTGTGGAATTCTTCTATTTATAAAAGTAATTTCTTATAACAAGAGTAGAAATAAGGGGACATCTCACTACCCAGAAATAACCATTGTTGAATTTGTTGTGTGTAATTCCCTACAAGTATACATGGATTATATATATATATATGTATTCACATGCTCACACCCATTTCCCCATATTTTACAAAATGAGGTCATAGAACAGATGCTGAGTTTTGATTTGCCTTCTTGTTTTTTAATTTAATAATGACATTCTTTACCCAAAAGAGTAATAAAACTTATTTTTATCTAAAATCACTGGAGAATAAAATATTCTACCTAATAGTTTTCAAGTTAAGTAAGGGTTTTCATACTCATATTTTTAAACTTTTTAGCATTTAATAAAAAATCTCTTAAGATGTGGCACACACTGGTGGTTGTGAGACTTTGGGTTTCATTGAACAGTGTAGGGAAAAGAGTGAGAGGGGATTTTAGAAAGTAAGGACGGCAATAAAATTTCATAAACTATGTCTTAAAGTCTACTACCTCTTTCGTTTCATAAAGGAGAGGACTGATTCTAGCATCATAGATGAAAGAAGAGTGTAATCTCAGAATGCCAGGCTGCCATTCGGGAAGAACCAGCATGAGGCCTCAGATAAGTGGTTCTGAGGAAATGCAGTCCATGGTTTATGTGATTACTGAGTTACCATGGTGTCATCTGCAGGATGAATGCCCATGAGGTGGTGCAGGAGGCCAAATGGTGTAACTGGAAGTCCCAGAGAAGGATAAAGCCTTCTTGACTTACCTGGGACCCTAGGATCCCTGGTGCTGTGTGGGTAGCTCCTTTCTTGCCTCACTTCCTCCCTTTCCGTCTTTCTTGGCATTCTGAGCTTTCCATATGCCTTTGCCAGGTCCTGGTTGCTCCTGTTCCCTCCCCTGTTGCTTCTGATACTCACCTCGTCTGTATTTTCTCTCTTTCTCCCTCTGCATTTTCAATTTGCAAGATTTTTTCTGTAAAGAAAAGCTGATCTTTTAAAACATAGTCATCTTTTTGTACGAAGTATGTACATGCCTTTGACTACTGCATACGTATACCTACATGCGAAAGTAGTAGTAGGTAAATGTATGTAGTAGTCAAAAGCATTTATCGATTTAGTTGTTCGTTCAATATATGTATTTACTGCTGTATCTTTAGGTAACAGAGATGCAAGGCCAAGCCCAGCCTCCTCCCTTGGGAATTCTCAGGACAGTGGCAGTTACTTTGGGCCTTACGGCACTTATAGCAGGTGTCAGTGCTGCTCTGGCTCCTTGTTTTGCCATCTGGGTACTGTTTAAACCTTACCATGGACTGACGAGAGTCTGTTTTTCTCACCCTTCTGTTTGTTGAGTGCTGAGTAGTGTCTTGTACAGAGTAGACTTCTTTTCCTGTCTATTTATGGAGAGGGGCTTTTTGAGGATCTGATTAATGATTGGCGTCAAACTCTTTAGCCTCACATGTGGTCCATTGTAAATTAACTGGCAAATGTTTCAGATTTCCCCTCTGATAACAAAAACTGTATAAGTTTGAAAAGTGTTATAAATGGACCATGACATTCCTGTAGCCATTGTTTTTTTTAAAATATTTTATCCCCGATTAATAACAGAATGCCAGTCTTTTTAAAGATAAGATTACAATAACCATATAGAATCACACACCTCCAACCTCCGCCAATTTTGATCTTAGTACACTAGGCTTGGGTTATCATTAGGTTTCTTGTGGCACGAGGTTTTGTGTTTGAGGAACTAAAGGACTTTCTAGAAAACATAGATATAGGAGAGTAAATCTGTGAGTAAATACCTTAACGTCTCTTTATAAGTTTTTTTTTTTTTTTTAATTCACTAACACAGAACAATAATAACAGTACACTAAATACAGAGAATGTACATGTCATTTTAGATATCAAGTTAGTAATAATGGCTGCTGTGCCATTAACTTGATGAATGAGGGCAGTGATGATCCTAGTTATATTGGAAGATTAATGGTTCTTGGGCGGGGTGGGAGTGAGGAGAGGCACCCTACCTGCTTTTCTTCTTCTTAAGGGGTCAGTTCTTAAGGACTTGCTCAGAGTAAGTCTCTGTCTCTACGTGGAGAGCTTTATCAATTGATTTCTTCTTAACATTTGATATATGTCCAGTATGTTCTGTCAAATGCAGGTTGCCAAACAATATTTTATAGAAATGGCTCAGTGGTTCTGCAGTGCTCTGGTTCCCTAAATTGAACATTATGTATCTGTGTTGTTCTGATGGAATTAGAGTCCTGCAGGTGCGTGTGGCCATGGAAGAAAGTGTGTGGCAGCACCTCTGGCAGGGAGAGTTCCTTCCTGCAAGAAGTCCAGGCTGAAAATGGACCCCCGCGGGGCCACATTTCTCGTGCCACTTCATTGAACACTTTCTGTATAGCAGCAGTGTCCTGGTGTTACTGCTAAATTTTTTCAGGGTAAATTGCTGTGAGTTCCATATGCACAATAACAATACAGTTTTTATATTGCTATGTGATTTATGTTTATTAGATATAAAATGTCACAGTTGTGTAAAAATATGCAAAATTTATAAATAATTGATTTTTGAGCAAGGACATATAATTGAGGTGGGATTACTATTTAATAAAAATGCGACTATATTATTTATTATAAATCTTTTACAAGCATACAGGAATCAGCGACGTGGCCAATAATATCAGCCTTTCTTTCCTGTGTCATTAGGTAGTCTTATAGTGAAGTATTTAGTAACTTCATAGTTTAGTAACTGTAAAGCCAGGCTGCTCTCAGTTTGAATCCCAGTTCCTCTAACTATTGGCTGTATGACATTGGGTAAGTATTTAACATCTTTCTGCCTCTGTTTCCTCTTCTGTAAAATGGGGATCGCTGTGAGAACTGGATAGTGTCTGACAGAGTAAGACCTTTATAAATATTAGTTCTACTAATTATTATTTTTCAGATTCCTGCATTATAACAGCAGATGACAAGCAATGTGAAAAAGTACCTTTATAAGTACAGTGTAAGTGGAATGCAAATGTTAGCCATGGTTTTCTACACCTTTGAGGAAATAAAATTGACTTTAGTTCCCCAATCACGTCCTGTGGGTGAGAGTCCAATTCCTCCTCCAACAAGATTCTGAAGCCTTGGGTCTTAAGTTCTCATGGTCACTGCAACCCTGTGTTCCTGCCCCTGCTTTCCATAGCCCTTTTTTCCCCTCTCTGGGTCCCAAACTGACCTGGATAAGAAACCCAGTCTCTTCCTCTTGATTTCTCATTTCCCCAGCTTCTTTCACTAAGCATTTGGGTGGACAGCAGACATCATGGGAGGCTTTGCAGTGGAAGTGGAGGGAGTGGAATCCATTGTAAATAATTTATAGCATCTTTTGTGTTAAAGCACATGTGACTATCTGATAGAATACAAGGCAGAGCTTACATATGATAAAGAAATTCTAACTGTGTGGTAAACTGGTAGGCTACTTCAGGCAACCAGAACACCAGGAATGAGCATTTATTCTCCTCTGCCATTAGGGGTACTTCTATGGGGGAAATGTTTGGGAAAGTACATTTGATAATTGTGCCAAATAGTGAGCAAATAGTTTGAAATTTGTCTTTCAGTCACTGTTCTATAGTTTATGATAACACACTATAATATTTGTATCTGCCATTTTTAAAAGGTAAGAATTATGAGGAAAGCACTTATTGTCTTTAATTATAGAGAGAGTAATATAACCAGATTGTCTGTCTGTCTCTTGTCTCTCTGTTTTTGGGAGCTACTTGCCAAAATTTAGGAATCATTTTGTTTCTCTAAACACTTAATTTCATCATAATGAAATTTCTTATGTAATGAGATTTGTATCACTTCCCTTATTATGAGATGGCAGCTTGTTTTAATTGGGATGTCTGAGAACTTATAATGAAACTTGCTGTAGGCAAGAAGATATCTGTCCTAAGAGGAAGATATTTTACTTAATAAATTGATGCCAGTTTAAATTTCTGCCTTTTTTTCTTCTACCTTTCCTTCTTGAGTAGTGAAAATTGCATTTTTATCTAGCTTTAAAATTCGCTCTCTGCAGTGAGAACTATGAAATCTTTTCTCAACAGAATCTCTGTGTCAAAGTTTAAATTAATAAACATTTAATATGCCATTGTTTGGAATATGAACTTTAATGAAAATTCTTGCCACGGTCAACTATAGGAAATAATTTAACTATTTATAATAATGCTTTTGAGGGATGACATTGGTCATCATTGAATTGTTGCACCCCAAGTCAGTATTCTATGTGTGCTTTGACTGGGTTGTGCTACTTACCTTCATTTGCCAGGAATCTTTCTTTACAGAACTGATGTGTTCATGGCAAATCGTGATGCACTGTTCTTGCACAGAGGTGGCCCTGACATTTGTGAAACAATTTTCCTATTTTGTGATGTTGTGGGGATATTAATGAACATAATACCATACCTAGGAAAAAAAGTTGGATATGGTGAAGAGGAACAATGCCACATTTAATGCTTGATCTTTAAAACATAATTTTCATGTAACCTTGCTCAGGAGAACACCATATGGTTTGTCTGTGTCCTCAGCCAAATCTCATCTTAAATTCCTACAGATTGTGGGAGTGACCTGGTGGCAGGTCATTGAATCACGGGGGTAGGTGTTTCTTGTGCTGTTTATATGACAGTGGATAAGTCTCATGAGATCTGATGGTTTTATAAAGGGGAGTTTCCCTGCACAAGCTTTTTTTGCCTGCTGTCATCCATGTAAGATGTGACTTGCTCTTCCTTGCCTCTTGCTATGATTGTGAGGCCTCCCCAGCCACTTGGAACTATAAGTCCATTAAACCCTTATTCCTGCATAAATTACCCAGTCTCAGGTATTTCTTTATCAGCAGTGTGAAAGTGGACTAATACAAACACACAGGCTTGTAAAAGTAGATTACTTTTAAGTAAACACTTTTACTGTGATTTTTATTATAAAGTTGGAGAAGGGTATTCTTGGGAAAAGTATTTTCCTAGATATGTAAAAAACTTTAAAAAGGAGCAAATGTTTAAAATTGAGGCTGGCACAGTATTTATAGAAAATCATTTAAATGTTATTATATAATCTTGCTCAAAAATAAGTCACTAAGTAAAGTTGTACTGCTAAAAATGAAAATGTTCACGACAGAATAACTGGCCATGGGAACATCTCACTGAATTTTATTATATTTGTAAGTTGACACTTGAGCTTTAGCAACTTGACCACATTTTTTGCTCTGTATATTTTCAAGTTTTGTACTCTCCGATTTTAGTTGACCTATTTTAGCCGTTTCCAGAATCACCTAGAATATCTTTTGTATTAGTCATGAACTGGAGGCCAGGTAGTGCTCAGCCTAGGGATAACCCCCATACAAATGGGCACATGGGAAAGGAACAGGCAGTTAGTGTTGAAATATTATTGCTGACGTTCAAAATGGGTATAGGAATAGAGGGGAATCTAGGCCAAGAGAAAGGTTATCTTTGTCTTCCTTAGACTTGTGAGGGCATGGAGAGTATGACATGAGCAAACCTAATACTTGATTTTCAGAAATTTAGGGAAAAATATTCACTCACAAAATTATTTTAGAATGCCTATAATTTTTAATGAATACATATTGATTTAGTGAATTTATTATGGTCTTTATGTATAGATATAGAGTAGTTTACATCATTTTTTTTTTTTGTAACTAATTTTTTGTTTTTTTGCCTAAATTCAGGTAGCAAAGATTAAATGTTGGTTAAAGAAACAAAAAAAAAAAAAAAAAGGAAGAGAAAGAGAATCAGAAAAGGAAGTTTGCAGGAGAGTAAGAGATGGCAGTGATACTTGCATCTGTATAACTCCTTCAGATTAAATGCTGCTCCTTAGACTTTTTGGGAAAAGGCCTGTCCATCTTCTCTTTGTATCTTTGGCATCTAATCTTGTACTTAGCCTGTGCTTAAAGTGGTACCTAGCACATAATGGATACTCAGTCAGTGCTTAATGAATGAAATCAGTTAATGAAACTTAGATTGCTTATAGATTATCTCACCTAATACAAGTCCTTTAAGGAAAACGTAATTTTCCCCCTACTATAAAAGGACAAACCAAGACTCTCTTGGCTTAAATGATTGCCTAATAATGATAATTCCGCTAACAGTGGTATGTCATTGTGACATATTAATAGCATAAAATTAGGGATATATTTTTATTTCATGATTTATCGTTTTATCATTAGCAATACATAATATTTAGTGAAAGCTTACTGCTTCTTAAAATTATATTTGAGAGGCATAATTTCACTAGACTAAATACTGTCTATAAGGAAGACAGAATCATCTACATTTTATAATCTGGAGCTTAAAAGGATAGGTTACCTTTCAAATTTACCTAGCCTGTGGATGGGTGATTTGAAAGCAGCCTGGTCTGATGCCTGAGCCCGTTCTTAATGACTATGCTAAGCTACCTCCTTCTGTCACACAATTCTTGATGACAGGGTCAGGATTTGCATTCAGGTGTTTTGTTCCTAGTTTTCTTTGTCTCTGTATCCTCTCTCTCTCTCTGTGTATGTGTGTGTGTGTCTCATTTGCCTTGTAGCAGTCCATGATCAGGGCATATAACAATGACCAAAAACCTCAATTCTGTTAGTGTAGAATTTGTGAAAGATATTTGATTAAAATGATCTAACATCTAAGAAGAGAGAATGACTGTCACTACCTGGAGTTGCCATGCAAGGCTTAACACAGAAATGTAACAGCATGAAGAATGAGGAATACGCCAGGTAGAGGAAAAAGAAATGAAGAATGACTATGTAATGTATTGTCCAAAACAGATTTTTTTTAAAGAAAGGGACACTAGCAATAATTGTGGTAGGACAACAGGGCTTGAACCAGGACCATCTGTGGTGAACCAGGACAATGGTCTTCATACAGAAAAACTGTCTTAGGCAGAAGGAGCTACATGTACAAGTGGCTGTTGTTTAAAAATCACATAACATTTTAAACAGTGTTAGATTATAAAAATAATAATAAAACCCTACACCACATCTGCCTTATAGGAGTAAAGTGGCAATGAATAACTACTGAAGAAGCAGCCTATAAATACCTATTAGGGAGAAGAGAGTTCTAGAATGATCTAGCATAGTCTGTTGAGGAAGTTGTATGATCCGAAAGTATTGAGGGAATGTGTTCCCTTTCTGGGTCCATGAGGGGGCGTAGTTTTAAGGGCAAGAATTTCCCAGTGCCATCCCCCCCTCCTATCTCTCTCCATCCCAGAGATTCAATGGTTTATGTTTGAATTTTGCCGGCCCGGGAAGAAACTAAAAGTCAATCACCCTAGCAGAAGTTTAAAGGAGTTCCTTTCATTGGCCAGAGGAACTTGAGAAGGTGGGAATTTCTCCCAGGATAAATTCCCCTGCTCCGATTTCCAACTCCAATCGGGTGCAGTAGTGGAAGCACCCGATTGGTGGAAGCCTTTCTCTTCTTCTCCTTTCCTTCTCTTTTCTCTTCCTGAATAAAATCACCTTTCTGCAACACTTCTTGGGTACAATATTTACTGTTACAAGCATGCGGTGCACCTTCAGTGGCTCCACTGCTTATTCTTTAAGAGTTTTGAGGCCAAGAACCCACAGGAGCTGTGCCTCGCCGGCACTCAAAAAACCCAGTTATAGTATCTTCCATTTTTGGCAGAAAAATGGCTAGATTAGTTGCAGATTTGCAGACCACAGAAGTTAAAGTATTTGCTAGAGTTAGGGATAAAGAAGGATAAAACATTTAATTCATTGAATTAATTTCAGTGTGAACATTTGACTCAAAGAAGGCGGCCTAAAGGTATCTGGTTGTGGGAATTCACAGAATTCAAGTTGGTTTGTTCATTTATGTTTCCTTGTTAGATTTTTCTCTTGCCACTGGAAGTAAAGCACTGTTAATTCACTATTGAGCCCAAGACAGAAATAGTGTTTATGGTGGGAATGTGAGGAGGGGTAATGGAGTTTGATTGTATTAGCAAGTTGCTGAAGAAGATGCAAACTCTCTTTGATTTAGAGGTGGCAGGGTTTATTGGAAGGCTAAGACAAAAGTGAGAAAAAGAAAAGACCAAGAAGTATTTCTTATACTTAATTGGATATTCTTCAACCTGGTTAGTATTCGGTATGGCTAATATTTCCAGAAGAGACACTGCATAGAAGTGGTGGTATTTATTAAGAAAATCACGTTTGTGTTTATAAAACATACAGATAACAATATATATGATGTATGTACATGATCCGTAGTATAATGGTTAGCGCTCTGGATTCGATATATGTCCACGAATCTGACTCACAATTTACTACTTCTTGCTGATATGATGATGTTAGTGCAAATCCTAAGCATTGATACTATACTTAGACAAAAATATACAATTTTCTTTTTATAAAATAAAGATTGTGAAATAGTGAGCAGAGCTAAAATCTGGAGTATAAGCCATAAATAAGTTTTTCAATCAGGTAATAAAAGCAGGTAATAAAATTAAAATAAATGGGTAGAGTCTCCCAAATTCTGTTAATTTCCAAAGCCAGATGTCTTTAGTCCTCCTTGAATCAGATGTTCACAGTGAAATCAATTTCAATGAATTAAGTGTTTTATCTTTATCCCCAAGTTTATTAAATACCTTAAACTCTGTGTTCTCTAAATCTGCACCTAACTTAGCCATTTTTCTGCAAAAAATGGAAGATACTTTTACATCATACAGCTTCCTGAATAGACTGTGCTACATCCTTCTAGACTCTGGCCTCTCTAAGTAGCTATTTATAGGCTGTTTCTTCAGTAGTTATCTATTGCCACTCTACCCCTGTAAGGCAGATGTGGTGTAGGGTTTGCTTTATTTATTTTTTTATTATCGAGCACTGTTTGAAATGTTATGGATCTTTAAGCAGCCATAACAGTATATGTAGCTCCTTCTGCCTAAACCAGTTTTTTTTTTCTGTCTGAAGACCATTGTCCTGCTTCACCACAGATGGTCCTGGTTCAAGCCCTGTTGTCCTACCACAATTATTGCTAGCGTCTCTTTCTTTAAAAAAAATCTGTTTTGGACAATACATTACATAGTCATTCTTCATTTCTTCTTCCTCTACCTGGAGTATTCCTCATTCTTCATGCCATTACATTTCTGTGTTAAGTCTTGCATGGCAACTCTGGGTAGTGATAGTCATTCTCTCCTCTCAGATGTTATATTATTTTAATCAAACATCTTTCATAAAATCTATCCAATTGTATAGCATTACATAGTAACAGAATTTTGAGGTTTTTGGTCATTGTTATATGCCCTGAAAATAGCCTGCTACATGGCAAGTGACAGGATACACACACACACACACACACACACACACACACACACACACACAAACTGTACAGAGAACTAGGAACAAAAGACATGGATGCAAATCCTAGCTCTGCCATCAAGAATTGTTGGCCATAAAGGAGATAATTTACTGTAGTCCTTAAGAATGGTCCCAGGAGTCAGACAAGCGTGCATTCAGATCACACCCACTGGCCCACTGGCACTGGGTAGGTAAATTTAGGAAGGTTACTTACTTTCTCTAAGCCCCAGACTGTAAAATGTAGGTGAGCCTATCTTTAAATTTACATAAAATTTGGAGATGATGCTAAATTCAGAAGAGCGTGGGTGCAGAGAATATCAATTAGGTAGAAATAGAGACAGAAAATAGAATGTAATTCAGTACAGAGAAACAGTGACTGATATATACAAGAATAATTTTGTTTCAAAGTGAATCAAGGTAGGCTGGGTGCAGTGGCCCATGCCTGTAATCCCAGCACTTTCGGAGGCCAAGGCGGGTGGATCACCTGAGGTCAGGAGTTTGAGACCAGCCTGGTCAATATGGTCCCTACAAAAATTGAAAAATTAGCAGGGCCTGGTGGTGGGCACCTGTAATCTCAGCAATTCGAGAGGCTGAGTCAGGAGAATCACTTGAACCTGGGAGGTGGAGGTTGCAGTGAGCCTAGATTGCTGCATTGCACTCTAGCCTGGGTGATAAGAGTGAAACTTTGTTTCCAAAAAGAAAAAAAAAGTGAATCAGGAAGCCTGATTCACTAGAAGAAACCTGCCCAAAGGCACTGAGAAGGAAAGTGGTGTTCTCCTTTGTAGTTGGGGGCCAGAAGAGGGGAGGGTAGTTTGCCTATTGTAGTGCTAAGTATTTTGCTGATCTGAGCTGCAGTTTAAATACTGTTTTTGTTGGTTATTTCTACATAGAAATTATATAGGCCACTTTTTTCTGAAGTTGAAATCGCTTGTGGGGAATGTTGCGCTTCGTTTTTAGTTGCACTGCAGATTACCGCTTTCAATAAAGAAGATATCACAGTATACAGTTAATAACAGTATTCTCCGATGTATTTTATTATGCTATTATTATTATTCCTGCCATTATGCCAGTAGGCATAATAAGGCAAGTTTAAAAAGTAACCATTAGTCCTTTCATTTTACTTTATATAGAAGAATTAACATAGTATTCTTAAGTCTGATCTTCAAGATATTTTACGAAGTAACCCCCCAAAACTTTTGTACAGAACCAAAACAACAGCTTGGCTGGAGGCCAGAAAAATGGTGATTTTGTAAAACTAATAATTATTTCAAGTTTAATGATATATCTTTTCTACTTAATTGTTACAAAATGACAAAGAAGAAAACGAACTGGAAAAATTAAAGATATGCCAGAAAAATTATTATGTATTTAGTTTGGGTAAGCAGATCAAAGCCCTGGGGGTCATGAAACATCAGAGAGGGCCAGGTATCTGAGCAGGGGGTGTGTTGGTATATGGGTTGAGGTATCACAGTGGCACCATTCAGAAGTGGCACTTACACACCTTGGCTTTCTGTGAACAGTAAGCAAGGGTTTTGAACTAAAAATTAAGACACATGCTTTGTAAAAGATTTTTTAAAACATTCTGAATATGAAAGGCAATATGTGGAATGTAATTTGGATATTCAAATATGGGTATTTTGGGGGCATTTATCATGCAGATAGGACAACATTGTGGAATTTACATTTAATAAAAGATCCATAAAAAGCCAGAATGAATGGTTGCTGATTTTATGTATTGGGCATATTTCTATCCCAAAGAATAATTCTTGTGATATTTGATACAAGGATTTAAAATCAGATTATTTATAAGAGTATTCTTGCTATTGCTGTTTTTAACAACACGCACTGGTGGGTCACTCTAGACAAAAGAAAGCGCCAAATTCAGTCTGTGATTGAAGACATTCAGATCAAAGCTGACTGACTGGAGTCTGAAGTGTGTCTGCCATGTGGGTAACAGCGCAGTCCTCGTGGCTACTGCTTGCTGCCAGGGCTGGATGGAGCCTCAGTGGGTAAGGGATGGGGCCTGGGGCTCAGGTCGGCCCAGAGCCTTAGGGTTGAGAGCAAACCTGGAGAAGTTCTGTTTGACCCGTGAAAACATACTAACAAATGTTTCATCTATTTCTAGTTTAACTTAATAACTTATATTTACTTTCTTATTTTACTTTACTTTGTTTCCTTGCCTTTGAATAGAAATACAATTGGTAGAACATTTGTTAATGTAATGGTTTTGGATACAGTTTTGTTGTATTTTATTTAAAACTTTTCTAACAGTTTTTCTTTTCCATGACAAGTGAAAGTTTTTGTTTCGTTATTGTTTTGTAAATTTGAGTTTATACCAAACACTGCAGAGCAGCAGCGGATATAAAAACATGATCTCCTGGGTAGGGGTGTGCTGCTGGAGAGGGCAAAGGGTGAGGAACACAGCAATGTGGCAGAAGTTTCCAGCATGGTTGGCATTGAAGGAAGAAAGTATAAGTTTGTACAAACCTAGATGAATAAGATTCATAGGAAGAGAAGAGCTGTTTTGGAAACTACCCACTATACAGAACCCATCTTAGCTCAGTCATCCTCTTAGATTTCTTAAAGCTTTGGGGGTAAAACCAAATAGAGGAAGTCCTCAACTTTGTTTGTTCCAACAAGTTAAGTTGGTTGTAGTATGTTTTCCTGAGGTGTGGTGTCATGCCAGGCATTCCTTAGAGTGGAACACAGGTCTGGATAAATGGCAGGTGCTCGCAGTCCAGTCCTAAGGCTGCTGTAGAACCTCCTCCCCAAGAGGCCTCATAATGGCAGGGAGGAGTGCCGGTAGGAGAGTTGGATTTGTCTCTACACTTGTTAGCTACCATAGCTTTGGATTATTTGTGGCATCTCAATTTCATTATGGGTAGAATGGAATGATGGCGTCTTATTCATTGGGTTATGTGTATTAACTGAGATACTCCAAGGCAGGTTCTTAGTGTCATGCTTGGGACATGTGTCAGTGCTATAAGTTGTTTGTAGGATGCGGTCATTGCTGTGAGGCATTACCTTCTCAGATAAATTAATTCTGACTTCCAGTTGAACTGCTGCATTTCCTCCAAAATTTTGGCCAGGCCTTTGCTTGTGCTAGTCCCCTTGCTTCTCACCATACTGTTTCTCATAACCTTTTTGTTCGTAGTTGGATGTTCAGTTCAGCCGCTTCCTTGGAGATATGAAGCCGAATCTACCTCCCTTCACTGGAACTAAACCTAGTGTTACACTGAGATTGACATGTCCTGTTCATGTGTTTCTTTCCTTCACAAGATTATCATCCCCTTCAGGACAGAACTTGTAGCTCCCAGCTCCCTCATTTGGGACAGTCTGTCATATAAGAGACCAGAATATTATGGTTGTTGAAGTCATGGACTTGGGAGCCAGCAGCCTGGGATAGAACCTTGCCCCATCACTTACTGGCTATGAGACGTAGGACCAATTGTTTTACCCGTCTGTGCCCCGATGGCTTCATCCGTAAATGGGAATTGTAATGGTAGTTACCTGATACAGTTAAGTATTGTTACAAGTCAAGGGCAGGTTAAATAAGGAGGAAGAGACTTAGACATGAAGAGGTGGGTAGGCAGGTAAATGTACCTCCTAATTTGGAGATAATTATCTTTCTGTAGGTTTGTTATGCTTGACTATCTGTGTTCTCCTAGTGATGATTTCCAATTACTTATTACTTTACTCATGGGTAATTAAAATGTAATGTTTTTGAATTGTATTTTTCTTTTCCTTTTTTTTTTTTAAACTGTTGGTGCTTTTTAAATAAGTTGTAGTGAGCAGAGTTCAAATTACAGCATAACAGAAGAATTCATTTAGTAAACTAATGTAGTCTGCCATTAGCGTGTCATAAAGCAGTATTATCCAGTTAAGGAAAAATATTCCATCTCAAAAAGATAAAAGAAATTAAAGCATAGGACTTATGTGTTACCACAGACTTTTCCCTCATTTTGAGTGTTGTGCTCTAATGAGGAACAACACCAGCTCCCCTCCCCCTGGGGTGAGGCCAGCATGGAGATTCTTGTTCCCCACTTCACAGGGAGCTGTTTTCCTGGCTGGTGTGCAGTACTGACGCTCCTCTGTCTTGGAAGGGCAGTTCATTTCTAGCCCACATATGGGTAGTGTGAGATTCTCTTTCTCACCCTCCATGCTTGTGTTAGCAGCTGCTGCCAGCACCACTGCTGGTCCAGCTATTGCCACTACTTCTATTCCACTGTTTTTACTATTGACCTTACTATTGTTAAACCACCACGATTTCCACTGATATCAAAATCCTGACTTTAGCTACTGTTCCCTATTACTTTTTTATGGGATCTGCAGAAAGAAACGCTTGTTTTCCATACCCTAAGTGGAGAACCTTGCAAGCTTTCTTGGGAATGTAGATTGGGTCATATTTTTTAAAATTTTTATATTTCAAAAACTGTTTAATTCTTTGGGCCAGGCATGGTGGCTCATGCTTATAATTTCAGCTCTTTGGGAGGTTGAGGTGGGAGGAGAATTTGAGCCCAGGAGTTCAAGGCCAAACTGGGAAACATAGTGAGACCTCATCTGTACAAAAAAATAAATTAGTGAGGCAAGGTAGTCTAGAGGCTGAGGTGGGAGGATCACTTGAGCCCACAAGATCAGACTGAGGCTGCAGTGAACTGAGATTGCACCACTGCAATCCAGCCTGGGTGATAGAGCAAGAAAGACCCCGTCTCAAAACACACACACACACACACACACACACACACACACACACACACAAATATTTTTAATTTTTGTGGATACATAGTACGTGTTTATATTTATGGGGTACATGAGCTATTTTGGTACAGGCAAGTAGTGTGTAATAATCACCTCATAGAAAATTGAGTATCTGTCCCCCCTAACATTTATCCTTTGTGATACAAACAATCCAATTGTACTCTTCTAGTTATTTTAATATGTACAGTTAATTACTATTGAGTATAGTCCCCTGTTGTGCTATCAAATACCAGGTCTTATTAATTCTTTTTTTTTTTTTTTTTTTTGGAGACGGAGTTTCGCTCTTGTTACCCAGGCTGGAGTGCAATGGCGCGATCTCGGCTCACCGCAACCTCCGCCTCCTGGGTTCAAGCAATTCTCCTGCCTCAGCCTCCTGAGCAGCTGGGACTACAGGCACACGCCACCATGCCCAGCTAATTTTTTGTAGTTTTAGTAGAGACGGGATTTCACCATGTTGACCAGGATGGTCTCGATCTCTTGACCTTGTGATCCACCTGCCTCGGCCTCCCAAAGTGCTGGGATTACAGGCTTGAGCCACCGCACCCGGCTATTAATTCTTTTTAACTTTTTTTTTCCTTTTTTTGTAGACTGGGCCTCATCTCTGTTGCTTTGAGCTAGCTGTTTTCTGGCTAACAAAATAGTTGAGTGCTACATTCTTTCACTAAAGGCAGTCACGTGCACCACTTTCATTAGCAGGTTAATTAACTTAGTGAAATAGATGATTCAGGCTAACTTGGACCTCCGTACTTCCCAGGTATTCAGTTTTTCAGCTCATAGACTAAAAATACAAAAGGAAGAGTATAGATTCTGCTTGTTTTCCTTTTCTGTGTCCAGGGTTTTTCTGTGACAGAAAAACCTTTGAAACTGAGTTTCTAAGTCTAAGTTTCTGCCAGGGGAGAGGGGTACAGTGCTCCCTCTTATGAGGACAAGAGCTGTTGAAAGCAGCAGAGGGCTTGTGTGTGTGTGTGTGTGCATTATGGTGACTAATGTCCAAGGGCCCCTGAAAAATCAGTTGGCAGCTTCCCACTGAACAAGCACCAGAGGCAGGAAACACAGACTGAAGATCATGCTTATGAATGTAATTGCCTAAAAGTTTAAAATCTTTATTGATATTATCTATAAATATTAACATAACTTCTAACAATGTTCTTAGGTAACTTAAAAAAGACACATTGCTACATTAACATTGAAGTAAGAGGATATGATGGCAATCTATTGTAAAATTTTACTGAGTTCCCTGACTACTAAGAAATGGTTGCATTTAATTTTTCCTAGAAATAAACTACATCAGCATTCTTTCATCAGTTTATTTGAAAACATGTATGTGCTATAAAAGCTGTGGGATACAAAGCTGATATAGATGTTTTCTTTACTCTCAAATATTTACTATTTCATAGGGCATTAGGTGGTCAGACAGATATATTAGAGTCAAGCACAGTTATTACCATAACAGGTGTGAGCCAAGTGCTGCAGAGCAAAGAGGGTGCATGTGTTATCAAAATTTAGCCCTGCTTTTATGAGCTTAGCCATTTCAATATAGTTACATATAACTCATGAAAATGTATTATCATTGAATACTGTAAAAAAAAAAAACCCCTGTTAACTTTAAATGGTAAACTACTGTATTTTTGAATGAATGACTTAAAAATTTACCCATTAAAAATGAGTTGTGGGCTGGACAATAATCAAAACAAAAATATTGGCTTTTAATTTTCTGGGAATAGGGAGGTTTTGGTTTAGTGAATTGCGTGTAAGATTTGAGCCAAAGAATAGCCCTTCTCCATTTATCTCTTCTCTGCATGTTTTTCAGAGTTGTTATTTACTTGTGATATTAGCATCAGTATGAAAATAATTTGAAGCTTCATATTGTGCAGTCCTGAACTGTTACCAAGTGTAACATACTTATTGTGTAATTCAGGGGACATCTGAAGATATGATTTCTTAGAATGAGGATGTGATGCCCCTTCTGTTGGGACCCACTGATTTACAGGGGAAAAGGACAAAGTCCTCATTCAAATAAAAATTATTCTTCTGTTATTAAATTTCAAGGAGATGTAAGATTTAGCTTACCTAGCTGGGCGTGGTGGCTCACGCCTGTAATCCCAGCACTTTGGGAGGCCGAGGCAGGCGGATCATGAGGTCAAGAAATCAAGACCATCCTGGCCAACATGGTGAAACCCCATCTCTTCTAAAAATACAAAAATTAGCTGGCTGTGGTGGTGTGCACCTGTAGTTCCAGCTACTGGGGAGGCTGAGGCAGGAGAATTGCTTGAACCTGGGAGGCGAAGGTTGCAGTGAGTGGAGATCCCACCATTGCACTCCAGCCTGGCGCCTGGCAACAGGGCGAGACTCTGTTTCTTAAAAAAAAAAAAAAAAAAAAGATTTAGCTCACCTAATTTTAGAAAACCCCAGTAAGAGAAAAGCTTGGTGTTATTATTTTCCTTCCCCCTCTTCCTCCTTACCAGTTAAAAAAAAAAGGATGATCTGAGCCCTTTAGAGAGGGAGAGAGGAGGAGTTTGGCCTGATGTATAATATTCGGATGTATTAGACCTTGATGGTGTTAAACTTTCTTCTTCAGAAGCTACATGCATCAATATTGAGTGTTTTTCTACCATTTTCCTTCATCACCTTGGAATACGCAAGCTATTCTTGCCTTTCTGAAGAGACAGAGAGGCTAAGCATGATTGTTGAAGACACGTGGCTTTGTTATTGGAATATATCACTTTTCACTGGGTATACCTGAGAGAGAGGCTAGGCAGCGTCTAATTACTGGGAGCTTGCATATATGAAGACCAGAATTAACTGACTCTTTGACCTCCTTTTCACACACTATGTTCCCCAACTTGCTAAGTTATCATTTTCAGTGAATGCCCTGCTGACTATCCAGTGCCCAAGGCAGAGAGAGGCACGGTTATAATTCTGAGGTCTTCTGTTTTCTCTCCCACTGCTTCCCCACACACGCACAATCAATTACCAAATATTTCTTTTCCATGTAGTCTCCTAGAGTTCCTTCCATTTCTCCTTCTACTGTTGGAGACTATAACTCATCATTTCTTATTAAATTATATAATGATGTCCTGATTGTCCTTGTCTTGTCTACCTATTGCCACGTCATCTCTCTAGTAAGAAGAAAAACATTTAGTTCTATATGCTGCAAAAATGGAGTTAGTATTACATAGTAGTTAAGGATATAGGCTCTGTAGCCAGGATGTCTGGATTTGAATCCTGACTTTATTACTTTGGCAAAAGCAGTTATGTAAACGTTGGTAAATCTCTAAGCCTCAGTATGTATTAAAAAAAAATAAAGCTTTTCTGATTGAATTGTTGTGAGGATTGAATGGCATGAACATTTAGTATATGGTTTGGCACATAGCAAGCACTTCAGCATCACTACAACACTAATAATCATAAAGCACCAAGCTGAGTATTCCACTTTTTTTTTTTTTTTTTTTTTTTTGAGACAGAGTCTCGCTTTGTTGCCCAGGTTGGAGTGCAATGGCATGATCTCAGTTCACTGCAACTTCCACCACCCAAGATCAAGCAGTTCTTGTGCCTTAGCCTCCCCAGTAGCTGGCACTACAGGCTTGCACCACCACACCTGGCTAATTTTTGTATTTTTAGTAGAGTTGAGGCTTTGCCATGTTGGCCAGGATGGTCTGAAACTCCTGACCTAAGGTGATCTGCCCACTTCGGCCTCCTGAAGTGTTGATATTACAGGCGTGAGCCACCATGTGTGGCCTCCAGTTTCCTGATTAAGACCTTTTAACCTCATCCCTTCTTTAGGATAAAGCCCAGATCCCTTTGGCATGCCATGGAAATCCCAGCTCCCCTCTCCTGTTCCTCTGTCAGTGCTCTTGTCCAGAGAAGTGTCCATCTCAACCACTTCCGCTGCCCCATGTGGTCCATGCTTTCATGCATGTGCTTTGCCATTTACCTGGAGCACCCTCTCACTCCAAGTCTGGAAATTGCCTTTCTGCCTTCTGAACACCAACCACTCCTTCTCTTTGTGTAGGTGACTCCCACTCGTCCTTTCTTACCTCATATATCAGTTATTCAAGAAAGCTGCTCCCTGGTGGTCTAGGGCTCTCAAGGAGCATTTGAATGTTTTTTTGTTTTTTGTTTTTTGTTTTTGAGATGGAGTCATGCATGCTGTGTCGCCCAGGCTGGAGTGCAGTGGTGCAATCTCGACTCACTGCAACTTGCCCCTCCTGGGTTCAAGCGATTCTCCTGCCTCAGCTTCCTGTCTAGCTGGGACTGTAGGCACGTGCCACCATGCACAGCTAATTTTTGTATTTTTAGTAGAGACAGGGTTTCTACTAAAAAGATGGTTTTGGTCTCTTCACCTCGTGATCTGCCCGCTTCGGCCTCCCAAAGTGCTCGGATTACAGGTGTGAGCCACCGTGCCGGCCTTGAATGTTTTCCCACTGCCATGTGTGTACCTATGCAACAATCTTGCATGTTCTTCACATGTACCCCAAAACCTAAAATGCAATTAATAAAAAGATTAAAAGAAAGAAAACATTATAACTATATTGGAAGATAGGGTTGGCTCATGTTTAAAATACTGTCTGGCTCAGATAGCTGGTTACCACTCCCTTTAAAATTTCAGGTAAACAAATTGCTTCCACCTGGGAAGATCATTTCTAGTGGGAAAATGAAGACAGCTTCTGCAAGACCCCACGAAGGTACATTCTCTCTGACACCACCAGGACCAGTGGTAGAATTGGGCACATGAGTGTCAGTGCACGCATGTGCGCACACACGTGTGTGTGTGTGTGTCTGTGTGTCTGTGTGTCTGTGTGTAGGGTCTGTGAGGTAAGTCCAAGGAGAAGAATGGTTTTTTGGTGCAAGTAAATATTTTACTAAGTCAGCTAAGTTACTTAATTCTAAGTACTGAAATTTTCACAGATTCTGAAGTTAACTCATGTAAGTAAGTTAGATGATTTAGCAAAGTTGTACAGTTTTTTTTTTTTTTTGTCAAAAATAGGTTTGGTTATGAAACAGTGAGGTGGATTTGCCCTTGTGATTCATAAGCTATCTCTGAAGGCAATACATTTGAAGCTGCTTCAGATGATTCAAAGGTCTAGCAGATAGCTTCTGATCTCAAAGAATGAACAGACTGGGAAAAAACCCAACAATTTATACTCAAGTAATGTTGTGCCAAAAACACCAGTTCCATCTCCAGCCATAAAATCATTCATCAGTTTTCTTCAGTTATCTCAAGTTTCTTTTTGTCTGAACACAGTGAGATAAGAGTTGGCTTATTATGCAGTCCACAAAGAAAATTATAGGATTTTCTAAGAGGAACATTAGAGGACAGTTAGGCCAATCCTATGTGTATTAGCCTTTCTGTTGCAAGTGATATATCGCTTAAGCAAATGGTGGAGGTATTGGTTCTTCTTGTGGAATTGGCTCTTGTAATCTAGGAGCAGTGTGGTGTTCAGGCTGGTTTCCAAATACTCTTCATTTTATAAATGAAAATAAGACTTACTTGGAGAAATGGCTGATTCCAGAACTACGGCAGCGAAATGTGAGATGGGCCTGGGACAAGTTCATATAAGAAAGCAATAAAACAAAGATTGATGTAATGATTAATTATGCCAAAAGGAAACATGAACCAATTTGAAGGGGCCCCCCGGGGCCAAACTTGGGACAAGAAGAGCATTAAGAAAATAATGATGGCAATAGATTATTACACAAATAGAAAAAATGGAGGGTTAGGGGAAGGTCTTTTTTCTTTATTTTCTCTTTTTTTTATAAAAGAATACTTGGGAATAAATAATAAAAGAATGATAGAATTAGAAAAATCACGTTTTAAAATCTCATGTGGAATAATTGAAGCAAGGATGATCAAGGGATGCTAATCCCATTGTGAAAAATTATTGGGAAATAGGACAGCCACATGATACCCCATCTTTGCCCCTGGGTTACTTACTGGTATAAAGGGGGGACGTGTACCTTTACAGTGGAGAGATGGGCAGTAACCATTTTAACCAAATGATTGAGTTTAGCATCAGTAACAATGGGATAGCCTAACATTTTGTGTCTTCTGAGGTGATCAAATATGAAGTTCACAGTATCAAGTACTTTTATCAAAATCATTTAATTTGAATCTAGATTTAGCCTTCAGTTCACAGGAAATACAAGTGAAAGAATAATAGGTTTAATAATACCATGAAGAAACAATCAAACAAGTGCAGAATTTGGGACATATTGTAAGACTACCAGCCTGGACTCTTAGTCATTAAAGAAGAATAAAGGCAACAGGATTTTTAGATTAAATGATACTACAAAGATAAAACAGCGACACGCAGTGGTTAAAACATGATTGGATCCTAGACTGGGGGGAAAAATAGTACAAAAAATGGGCAGTTGAGGAAATTTGAATGTGGAATGGATATTAGATAATATGAAATTATTAATTTTCTTAGGTATAATGGTATTGTTGACGTGAAGGAAAATGTTCTTATTCCTAGGAGATGCATGTAGAGTCAGAGTATATAGGAGTCAAGGACTATCTGTAATTCATTTTCAAATAGTTCAACAAAATAAATTTTATAAATATATAAGGGATATGCATGCAAAAGCATATATGGCACTATGTTGCAATTGTTGCATAGATGGAATGTTCATTGTATTATTCTTTCAAGTTTTGTTCTGAAATTAAAAAAATAAATAAACTAGAAAAAAATCAGTATGGTAAAAACAAACCAAAATCCTGGAGTGGACTGCTGGCAGGCTCACTTCCTCCATCCCTCAACTCTCTTCCTGTATGTGCACAGAGCCAAACACTTGTGAGCATTGAGTGAAGTCTGAGCCTAGTGTTAGCCAAATTTTGGAGCACTGGGAAAATCTCCTGATAAATTTAATAGAGAAGAAGAGCTTTGTCTTTATTTTTAACATTTCTGTTGTCTGTAATGTTGTAGGTATTCAAAAACTGTTGACTGAAAAATACATAAATAAAGTGGTGACCAAATTTGAGGATTGCCTGGAAAAGTGAGAGTATATTAGTGACTTTCAAATTCAGTAAACATTTGTGGAATTTAGTAGAATTGAACTAGTTAAGGGAAGAGTAAGTTTAAGATGAATTCCAGAAGTGAGGGGAAGGCCTCTTTTTAAATCTTCTGTGCGTGCAATATTTCATATTTTAACTTTTAGTAATAATACTTGCTTTTCTGGATTAGTGATCAAAGCACTTTAGCGGAAGCCTTCTGCAGCTTTCCCTATAGGTGGGGAATGTTTATGAGTTTGGTGAGAAACCTTCAGAGGGTGGCATGTACAATTATACTTTGTTCCTTTGTGAGCTATGAGCTGGGCACTTAATTATGTAAATGATATTGCAAGAGAGCAGTTGCATAATCCCCAAGAGAGTAATTGTTATCTGTCTTGGCAGAATGCAGGGCTTTTAATCTGTAAATAAGCAATTCTATGTGGAAGAGTTACATGCAGAGTGATTCTGTGTCTTAAAGGTCTCTTATAAATTTTTTAAAGTGAAAGCAGTATCTTCATGTGCTGATTAGCTGATGCTTTTGTGTTTCAAAGGGTTTATGATGCTTCCCTTGTGGTTTTAATCCCTCCTGAAATATTTAAGCTTCTGAGAATCATTCCTGTAAAAGGTAGTGTGTCTAAGTTAAGACTATTAATAATCTGAATGTTTCAAATGTATTAATAGGTGAAGTAAAAAAGATATGCTTTTTGCAAATTAAAAAAAAAAGGCGCCGGGCGCGGTGACTCAAACCTGTAATTCCAGCACTTTGGGAGGCCGAGGCAGGTGGATCACGAGGTCAAGAGATCGAGACCATCCTGGTTAACATGGTGAAACCCTGTCTCTACTAAAAATACAAAACATTAGCTGGGCATGGTGGCATGTGCCTGTAATCCCAGCTACTCAGGAGGTTGAGGCAGGAGAACTGCCTGAACCCAGGAGGCGAAGGTTGCGGTGAGCCGAGATCGTGCCATTGCACTCCAGCCTGGGTAACAAGAGTGAAACTCCGTCTCAAAAAAAAAAAAAATCAAGATAAACAAAACAATGAAATAAAACATTAGCAACACTTTTAAAAAAGCAAAGATACAATAATTAGCTAATATGTTGCTCACTTTTTGATGGTTAGTAGGTTTTTTCCATTTTTTTTAAACTTTATTTTGGTATAACTTACATAATAAGCTGCATTTATTTAAAGTTTTCATGTATATGCCACTGCAGCTAATATTTCCAAAAAGAATTAATTCACTTTTAGGATATGTGTGTATTTTGTCTAGGTGCATGTGAGCCTTTTAGATACTAAAAGCAAATTTTAACTTTTGTTTTTTTAGGCAGTCAGTAGCCTCTGCCTTCCCTCCTATGTCCCTGTTATAGTGTGAATGAGCTGACCGTGCTCTTCTCTAAGGTCAGCTTCTGCACTTGAACTCTTAATCTCTCACTACTTTGCCTAATCAGGACTACATTTGGGGAATTGTCCCTCTCTCCTTTGTGACCAACTTCACCCCCACCCATCAAGTTATTCCCTTCAAAACAGAAACATGTCACGACTTCATCTGCTGTTTCTTAAAACTCTTGACCATTCTCTGTTCTCCTCTACAGCAAAACTCAGCTGTCTATATTCTATCTTCACTTCCTCTTTTCTGTCTCTGAAACCAACTCCAAGAAGCCTTTCACCCTAGTCCTTTATATAGAACCTGCTTTTGTCAAGGTACCCATGACTTTCACACTGCCAGAGTCCATGGGCAGCACTTGGTCTAAATCTTATTTGGCCATCTGCAGCATCTAACATAGTTTTTCACTCCCTTCATCTAGAAACACTCTCTTTACATGGGTTCAGGAAAGGCTTATCTTCTGGTTTTCCTGCTTCCCCACTGGTCACTCTTAGCCTCCTTTGTGAGCGCCTCCTCATTTTTCTGTGTGAAGTACACATGTATCCCCTGGACCCCACACTTATTGGATGACTGACCTTAGGCATATCAGAAGCTGAACTTAGGCATATCAGATTTAACACAGACAAAATGTGACCACACTCTGGTCTTCCCACAGCTGCCTCTCACCTAGGTTATTGTAAGAGCTTTCTGTTTGGTTTTCCTGCCTCTATCCTTGCTCTGGTCCCTTTCATTCTGTATCCAGCACAGCAACCCAAAAGACCTTTTTAAACCATCAGATTATGTCCTTCTTTTGGCCCAAGGCCTTCAGGTGTACTCCCATATCAGTCAGAGTAAAAGCTCCCCAATAAGGATCTTCATCATCTGACCCCGTTAGCTTTCCATCTCTCCTCCTGTTTCCCCTGCTGCTCACTCTGCCTTGCTGCATTGACCCCTTTCTCAGACATGCTGAGAGGCCTCTGTGCCAGGGCCTTGGTAAGGGATGCTTCTTTAGGCTAGGCTCTTGCGTGCTGCGGTTCTGCGTGGCTTGCTCCCTTTGCACCTCAGATCTCTGCTCCGCCGTCCTCTTCTGTGTGAGACCTTCTCTAACCATCCTGCTTAAGTCCCCCCACCCAGCCCCACAAGCTCTCCTGATCCTTCCTCCAGGCTTTATTTTTCCCTATTGCGCTTATCACCATATGAAAGTAAAAATACTTGCTTTTTTGTGTTTATTCCTCTGTTTGTCTGCCTTTTCGTATTAGAATATAAATTTCATGAGGGTAGAAATTGCCTTGGTCACAGCTGTGTCACCTGTGCCTGAGACAGACTGCATGCTCTGTCAGTACTGCTGAATGAGTAGTTGAAAAGCAACCTCAAGGCTGCTTGATGCTTTCTTGTCATTTTTAGAGCAGTCTGAGTGTTACAGAGGATAGATAACTTTCAGAATAATTAACTCTATGCTAACAGCTCTTTCCCATTCCTCAGTTTCTGTGTTTGAAGAACATAAGGACATTTCTCACGGCCTGCTGTGAGACGTTTGGAATGAGGAAAAGTGAACTCTTCGAGGCATTTGACCTGTTTGATGTTCGTGACTTTGGAAAGGTAATTATACTTTGTTTTTAATATTACTTTTTAACTGGAGAACATTTAAGTAAATTGTTTTAAATCTTGAAGTAGGGCATGTAACTTAAGTGGTTTTTGTAATTCTGTATTATATAGTTAAATTTCACATGTAGATGGCTTAGCAAAAGCAAACAGAAAATATACACATAAAACAACAACAAAAAAATTGGCATCAACTTTCCAAATGGGATGAATATTATTTTGTAATTAAAGTAGTGTAGGGGGAGGGAATCTTTTCTCCAGAGGTAATTTTTTTCTGCTAGTCACCTCAGAGGGTAGGGTGACTATTATCTGCCCTTTAGATTGATCACTGGGCGCTCAGGGGTAAGGACCAGTATCCTTTTCCTCCAGTCTTCTCTATATTTGAAAGCTCCTAATTTTTGGAAGTTGAGAACGTTCTGCTGTTTTTTTCTCTATTTTGACACTTGATTAGGTGACGCAGAGAAGACATGAATCACAAGTGTTTGAGATTGTTGAATAATTTCTGTTGCTTGGATTTCAGCAGATAATTGTTGGATTTCAGGGACATTTTTCACATGGAAATTGTTTTAATATTTACTGTTATTGTATGCACACTGAAAATGTGTATAATAAGTGAAAAATCATCCTTTAAAAATTATGATCATTTATTATGAAGTGAATGAACATAAACTCTCACAAGTAACTAGCCATAAAAGAGTCAGGTAATTAAGGCGATGGGACTTCGGCCCATGCTGATGTAATTGCATTATGAAAATAAGCGTATGATAAGGAAAAAACGAATGCTATTGAGAAGTTTGTCCTTGCTCTTGTAATTCAGGTGCTAGTGTCTTATCAAAAAACTGTTTGACAGTGATACTTTTTTTGATCTCTGAGATGTAATATTTTGTTTAGAAAATAAAAACCAATGGATTGCTTTTTGCTAAACAGTATAAACTTGAGACAGTAATATAGGAAATTAGATGCTGAAATACAGCACATATGGGGAAACCACTCTACCTCGGGAAGGGAAAGGCCTGGGTTCTCTCTCTGGTCTTAACCCAGGGTCATTTTGTGATCTAGAAGTCACCAGCCTTCTCTGGCATCAGGCTGCCTTCAAGCTTGCAAGGCTGTACAACGGGAAGGGGGGATAAGAATGTGGTTTCTAAGATTCCTTTAATCTCTGGAAAGCTATGATTTAACTGTCCTGAGGTCCAAAAAGTGATGGAGGAAAAAAGATGATAAAAAGTACAGGGAACTAAAAGCCAAGCCCTTAGTAAGTGAGGTGGTAGCATATTATTCTGTGGCCATGAAGCACAGGTGAGGTGGACACTTCTCTAAGCTGTTGGCCCTGAAAAACACCAGAGATATTTCTGGTTTTCTTTTTCTTTTATCCATCCCCCTATTCCTCCTGTACCTTAAAAAAAAAATCTTCCTTTATTTTCACCAAGAGGGGAAATGAAAAATGAAAATGAATTGGGGAAATGAAAAATGAAAAAAGTTTTGATTTTTTAAATCTCATTAAGGAACTATTTATTTTTCATTTAAATTTGCAAGAAATGGTGTTGATAAATATTGGAAAAATATATAAATAATTCAAAATGCATGGTGTTCTAGTGGAATAAGATTGCATGCTAGATTGATTAGACAATGGAGGCTTTGTAGGAGAGTTGATACTACAAAAAATTTAATTTGAAAACATAAACTGTATGCTTCTTAAGGATAAATGTATTTTTGACTGCTTAAAATATTTTAGCAATGGTAGATCTGAAACAGAATTAAACTTGAGATTGTGGTTTAGAACTTGAACCTGCATTGTAGTCACTTACGTTTTGCTGCTGCCAAGATTGGAGTAGCTATCTCTTTAGAACTGTATGATCTAAGAAAACACTGAAAGTTAAATAATTTGTGATATCATTTCATAGTTTATCAGTACTAATACTATTAAGGATTATATGCTCTAAGTAAAAACTGCCAATACCACCACTTATTGAACACTTAAAATGTGCAGTCTTTCCAGCCTTCATGATAAAATTTTGAAAATTATTTTGACAACATTAGGAAGTAGGTACTACATTTTCTCTTCATTGTATAGAGGAGAAAATCTACATCCCAAATTGTATATCTATTAGGGGCTGAAGCAGTGGTTTGAACTTAGGTCTAGCTGATTCTCTACTATTGTACTACAGTGCAGACATTAAAATAGCACATAACATGTGCTTAGCATGTAATGAGGGAATCATCACATCAGTTCTAATATGTGAGTACTATTATTTTTCCCATTTATGGTTCCTAGCTTGTGAGTGATGGAACTGGAATAATTCATGTAGTTTAAAATTTTTAGTTTAAAAAATGTGAATAGAGTGTTAATTCAGCAACAAAATAATTTCTGATATGAAAATACACATTTTAACAGGTTGTGGACAGGCTATTTTCCTTCATTTCTTAGGATTTAAATAAATTTTTTGTTAACTTAAAATGAAAAATATGTCTGCTCTCCTGTCTGCCTCAATTCCTACAATGGTGAATCTAAAATTCATGTGTATTTTGCACCTTTTTGCCTAAGAATATATTAATTATAATAGCAGCACCTAATGTTTTTATAGCATTTTGAAGTTTTCAAAGTGCTTAGTATTACTGACCTCATTCGATTCTCATAATAGTCTTGTGAAGACATTCTTCAGATGAGGAAGCTAAGACATGGGGAGGTCCTTAGATAGTGATTCCAGGGTCTCCTTGCTTGGGAGGAGGAACAAGATCTGGAGCTCAGGCCTCTGGCTTCTCAGTCCTATTCTTCTTGTCCAGTGTCTGTGTTTTGGGTCTCACTGCTATGTGGATGGTCAGGGAAAGGATGAACTTAAAGGAATTTATAAAATTAAAAAACACAAGTGATGTGTTACTTGACATCTAATTATACTTGGGAAAGAAAGGAGCGATTTAGGATACTGCATGAGTCTGCATCCCAGTGGTGGTTAAAGTTATTAACTCTAAATAGTCATGTGATTGACAGATTCTCATCTATACACATGCAATCAATTCTTAGCTACACCCTCCTCCCTGTTTTCTCATTGCAGTGTTTGCTCACTAATCTTTGTCCACGTTCTTCCTCTGTTTGGGGTTCAGGAAATTTATTTTGAATCTTAGGCTTGATATGAGTGTGTTTTCTTTTAGAAAATCCTGGAAACAATGTTAACATGAATGATAACTTGTGTTTTGTTGAGATGGTGAAGAGCATCCATTTGGGGTCCTCTAGAAGGGCTTATGATAGTTCTGCCTTTCAGTGTTACCTTTAATTCTTAGTATTGAACTCTTTACTCAATAGTAATTCACTTCAAGCTCAACCAACATCAAGAAAAATTAAAACAGTTTGAAACGCTTTCTATGCTTTTTAAATAACACAGGAAAGAGGAGTGAGTTTAGTAACTTGAACTCATTTAAGAGTCAGCAGAGGCCTTGAGGTTAAATGTGACTCTTACTCTTCAGGGTTGATAAATACTGAAAAGGCTTCTGAAAGAGGGAGATTTCTTGTCTAAGACTGCTGAGGTCTGAGGGGGAATGGGGGAATGGGGCGTGTTGGGGGTTTATGTTTTGAAAAACCATTTACTTTCTTACTTTTGGAAAAAAAGGAACCTCTTTCTGGCTTTCTGGCAACAAAAATAAGTAAAATCTTGTTAGTTAACTTTTTGGCTTAAGAAAAGTAATTAAAATGTTCCCCTCCAGAATAATATTAGAAATTACCATATTATTTTTGACATTATAACAGTATCTATACCTTTGTTCATTTCCATATTGTATGTAAAGAATTTTTCATAACTGTTTCAATTGTCATTTTATGATTATATTGCTCTTTGGAAATGTTTCCTACTGAGCTGTCTGTTGGCACATTTACAGCGCAGAAGCACATGGGATTTTTTCTTTAACGAGACCATTTCTAGAGAGTAATGGAAGTCAGGTTGCCGCTGTCCAGATGAGTGACTAAAGTCAGCTCCTTACCCTTGCTCTGGGTGAGTGTAAGGGCTTGCTTCCCATGACACACTGTTGTTTCAAGTATTGTAAAGCACTTTGCAAGTGTAAAGTTATGTATTTTCCTAAACCAAAGAGTATCCACACCTGACCAGTGGTAGTTCCAGTAGATTTGAATTGCAATAGGATAGTTTCGTCATGTTCAGGTTCAGGACGGGCACTGTCAAAAGGAAGTCAGAGCATCAGCTTAGGGGTTAGTCAGTGATACAGGTAAGAACATTATTGGGGTAGGGGTAGAGAGAGTTGCCATTTAGTTAAGAATTAAACTAAAGAGCTTCTTCACAGCAAAAGGAACAGTCAGCAGAGTAAACAGACAACCCACAGAGTAGGAGAAATTCTTCACAGTCTACACATCCAACAAAGGACTAATATCCAGAATCTACAAGGAACTCAAACAAATTAGCAAGAGTAAAACCAATCCCATCAAAACGTGGGCTAAGGACGTGAGTAGACAGTTCTCAAAAGAAAACAAACAAATGGCCAACAAACATGTAAAAAATACTCACCATCACTAATGATCAGGGAAATGCAAATGAAAACCACAATGGGATACTACATGTACTCCTGCAAAAATGGCCATAATCAAGAAATCAGAAAATAATACCTGTTCACCTGGATGCGGTGAAAAGGGAACACTTCTATACTGCTGGTGGGAATGTAAACTAGTACAACCACTATGGAAAACAGTGTGGAGATTCCTTAAACAACCAAAAGTAGAACTACCACTTGATCCAGCAATACTACTACTGGGTATCTAGCCAGAGGAAAAGAAGTTATTTATATCAAAAGATACTTGCACACTCGTGTTTATAGCAGTTCACAATTGCAAAAAGTGTGGAATTAGCCCAATGCCCAATTAGCGTCAGTCAATGTGGATACAGAAATTGTGATGTGTGTGTATACACACACACACACACACACACACACACACACACACATACATACATGAGGAAATACTACTCAGCCATAAAAAAGAATGAATTAATGGCATTTGCAGCAACCCAGATGGAACTGGAGACTATTATTCTAAGTGAAGTAACTCAGGAATGGAAAACCAAACATTGTGTATTCTCACTCATGTGGGAGCTAAGCTGTGAGGATGCAAAGGCCTAAGAATGATACAATGGACTTTGGGGACTCGGGAAAGTGCAAAAGGGGAGTGAGGGATAAAACACTAGAAATTGGGTTCAGTGTATACTGCTTGGGTGATGGGTGCACCGAAATCTCACAAATCACCACTAAAGAACTTACTCATGTAACCCCTGTTCCCCCAAAACCTGTGAAAATAGAAAATTAAAAAACAAAACAAAACATGATTTCTGAGTTGGATCTTGGTTTGGATTCCAGTTAAGGTCCTGATTAGTATACAGTCTTGGGCAAGTAACTTCTTTGAGCTTCAGTTTCCTCATCTATGTATTGAGTTTAGGTGAGCATTAAATGAAATCATGTATGTCAAGTGCTTAACAGAGCGTCTAGGTCCAAGGTAAGTACTCTTATCATTACTATTATTAACACTATTATTATTTTTAATGGTTTTGGGATTCGTCGGTAAACATAAGTGTTGAATTTTGAATTAAGTGCAAGAAAAATATCGATATTGGAGGGGGTGAGATTAAGAAATAAACTTCGCTCTTTCTAATGTTGTGTACTACTCTTCTGTTTTATTTTGCACAGCCATCTTTTCTCTTTCCTTCTGTGGCCGTGGATCTCCTTTGAAAAACCATCCTTTCCTCTTTCTTACAGAGTTTGGATGGTTTAATCAATTATATCCCATGCCTTTGAACACATAGTGATGGTTCAGGAATGGGTGAGTCACTCAGTTGGGACCAAAAAGCATTTGCAAGGGCAGTTTTATTTTTCTCTCTTCCTGATACAGTAGACTGTAGATGTGAGTCTGAGGCTTGGTGGAGCTATAGCCATCTGGGTACCACATGGAGTTTCAAAATGGACCCATTTCAGAGGGAATAGAGTTGAAGATGAACCTAGTGACATCATGCAAAGTGGGAATCAGGCTGTGCCCAGAGCTAAATACATATCTATAGGTTTTTCCATGCCATGAACCAATACATTTCCTCCTTTTCTCTTTTTTGAGCCAGTTTTCATTATTTTCCTAACCAAGAGTAAGATAAATCTAAGTGATTCACTGTGTTTCACCACTTGAATGATTTCAGGTTTACAGATATGTTAACCTTTATCACGAAAGTTCCAGGCAATTTGGAGACCATTTGTTAGCCTCTACATCTTCTATCATATGCTGAAGAGGAGATATGAAGACAAAGTCCCAGAACCTATTTTGCAGCATGTAAATAATTAAATAGAAGTACCGTCCCAGCTTCATAGTCAATGCTTTCTTTTCCTTACCATTGATTCCAGAAATATCATAGATCTTGAGGTTTAGGTCACCACAGGCAACACAACAAGCTACTTGAGAGCCTGCAGTCGTTTACTTCTACCTGTCTATCCTCGTGAAACTCTGCCTGGCTTTCCCTGTCATGAGAAAAACCTCCCAAGAAAAGGCTCCCGAGCCTTCATTGGCTACAGGTGGCCCCAGGGACCTCGCCTTGGCATGGCTTGAAAGATCCTTACTACCTAGTGCATACACATTAATCAACACCTGGAAACATGTTTTAATATACACATATGTAAACAAGAAGAATCATCTTAGTGTGTAAATCTTTTTAGTTACTTGTTTGACATAAAACAAGTTTGACATTTCTCTCGAAGTATTTCCCACCCAAATTATCCAGAAATCTCTGGGCTTTACATAGTCAGTGAGGCTTAAATCAGCCTTGCTTCAAAGCCTCACAGGAACTTGATCTCTTTGTCTTCTAGTGTGGTGCAGTTGCACAGGACTGGTTCTGGGAGAGCTTTAGTTTTCTGATGCTAGCAATGCCCTTGTATTTTCAGCCCTTCTCAACCCCATCCTGCCCACACCACTTTCCTTCATCCCTATAGCATTTTAGCTTTTGCCTTGAGCCTGGCCAGGCCCTGTCTCCCTAGCTTTGTGATGAATTCTGTTCAGCGGCTCCTTGTATTCTGTCAGCAAGCTTGGGTCACGTACTCCTCATTCATCCCTTACAGGGTACCAACCTCCAGTCTCAGAGGAGCATTTAGGATCCCCAGTATTTTTCCTCCTTCAAGGCTCTTGAATTTTCCCACAAATTAGTCAACTTCCAGCCTAGAGCTGGCTCAGCCTGGCAAGGAGACTGTCAGGAGTCAACCTCCACTCACCAAGGCCTCCTTTGCTTTGTTCCCCCCGCCTCCCTGAGCAGTAGGAGGCTTGCCTGTATTTACATAACTAAGGGGGAGCTCTGCAGAGATTCCTCCCCGAACAAAGATAGCTTGTTCCAAGGCCATTGTTTTTTAGGCAGAGGAGGAGGGAACAGTTCTAGCCTTTCCTAATGTATGTGTCTGGCTGGCTGTTAACACAATTCCCGCATCATTAGCACTATTCCCCTCCTTTATTTTTGGATAGAGTTGACCTTTTTAGCAACCTCCTCATCTTTTTCACTTTTGTAGGGGTATTTAATGCTTGTCAGATTTTCCCATTCTTACCTCCTCTTAATAGAACTTTAGTACCGAAGCCATGCAAAGACATTTTTTAGACCTTAGTGATTATTCAAGTTCATTTTTTAGTCTGTTTCCTAATTATTTTTGAGTCAGTTCAATAAATTCTTTACTCTTCTGTAACCTAAAGACAGTTGAAAACTTCTGGAATAACATTTTCCAAATAACTTTGCAAGGAATCCCATTGTCCCAAGAAATGCTAATAGGAGGCCTGGAGAAAAAATATTCTCGTTCCAATGAGTTTGGTAAACACTGCATATTGCATTTATGAGATATAGCATAGTAAAGGAACTGAAAAGTCCTGCAGTGAGAAAAATAAACTTTTGTTTACTCTGGAATTTCTCATATTTGCACATGATTAGCTATTTAGGTGTCACATTATTGCTTAAAACTTATTATGTGTAAAACTGAAGTAATTTATTCTTTTTTTTTTTTTTGAGATGGAGTCTTGTTCTGTCACCCAGGCTAGAGTGCAGTGGCGTGATCTTGGCTCACTTTAACCTCCACCTCCTGGGTTCAAGCAATTATCCTGCCTCAGCCTCCTGAGTAGCTGGGATTATAGGTGTGCACCATCACACCTGGCTAATTTTTTATATTTTTAGTAGAGATAGGGCTTTGCCATGTTGACCAGGCTGGTCTTGAACTCCTGACCTCAGGTGATCCACCAGCTTCTGCTTCCCAAAGTGCTGAGATTATAGGCGTGAGCCACGACACCTGGTCAAAATGCCTTTTCTTTATCCCTCATTGTTTTTGCCTTTCAGTTGAGGTAGTCATCACTAGGATTATTGAAATTGTCTCCTAGGTGTCTTCTTGCCATCAGTTTTGAATAGTTTCAAGCTAATCTTCAAGATAATCTTCAAAAAATGTAGATCTGATCATTTTACTAATGGGTTTGTTACCGGTGGAGAGTATCCGAGTTACCAGTGGTGAATCTGTACAGGTCTACAGGAATCTCAATTTTTGCCTCCTCAGGAGAAAGAATTTGACTGAGGGGCATAAGACAGAAAAAGAGTCCAAGGGAAGATTCAAAGCAGGAGTGGAAGTTTATTTAGAAAGGCTTTAGAACAGGAAAGAAAGGAAAGCATGCTTGGAAGAGACCCAAGCGGACACCGAGGTCAAGTGAGGTGTTTAACGTTGATCCTAGGACTTTAGAGGCTGTCTCCTTCCCCATGATTCTTTCCTTAGGGTGGGTTGCCCACAAGTACAGTGCCCTCCTTATTTTTGGGAAGTGAGCACACACACTGTGTTTAGGATGTTGTACGCATGCCCATCTGAGACTTTCTTCTCTTTTCTGGTGGGGTGCCCCCGGAAAGTATGTACTCTGACATTTTGTCTCTCACTGCACACACCCAGGAAATTGCTTCTCCCTGGTGCCTGCATTCAATTAACACTTTAGTGCAACAGGTGTGGACCATCAGGAAATGGCTTCTCCCTGGTACCAGCTGCCAGCTTATCACTTTTAGAGAGGCAGTGTGATAATTGCCAAACCATCATCTGACATTCCTAGTGGGGAGGGGAGCCCTTTCCTGCTCACTCATGCCTATCTGACTACCTGTACCAGGGTTAAAACTTGATAGTGATCCCTGTTGTTTATAAGAGAATAATGTCTAAACGCTTTTACAAGCCACACAAGATTCTTCATGATCAGGCCTCTGCCTACCTTTCTAACCTTATTTCTCACTTTCCTACCCCCATTAACTCCCTTGCTTAATTCCTACAAATTACTAAAGTCATCATGACTCACCAGATTAATATTTATTAATATCGTTTCCTTTTCCTGGAATGCCCTTTCTTTTCATATCCTTTAGCTCCTTGTCTGCAGTGACTCAATTCAAGATCACATACATTCATTATACTCATACACACACTGCTTAAAACATGAGAGTATGTGCTTTGTCCAGAGCTCTGGACTTAGCTGGTTTTTGGATGTATTGAGTCTTCTGGGCCTGGCTTTGCTGACTTGTCTCTGCTGATTCCCTTCATTTTCATCTCGGACCTTCCCTCTCCTCTGCCCCACAGAAATTGGACCCTGAAACATTACATTGACTCTTTTCTTAAGCTAATTCTGAGACTTTGAGATCAAGTAAAACTGACTTTCACCCTGCCCCAGCCACCTGTGTGCAGGAGAGTTGCTCAGTCTCTTAGAGCCTTCACATTTTGATCTGTAAAATGGTCCTGATGAGAATCCTTACTTCATGGAATTGTGTTGATGACTGTGAATTGAATTCTGTGGAAAAAGCAACTAGTGCAGTGTGGGCAGGAGGTAAGGCTCAGCCAGAGGTAACTCCCGAGTAATTTACCCATCATTTCCCCATTGGAAAGTATTTGTATGCCACGCGCTGCTTTATCAGGATGGGAGAGAAGGGAGTCAAGACCAACTGCCCTCAAGGCACTGTCACTGTCCATCACTATCCAAGTTAAGGAAACAAACAAGTAAAACATAAACAAAAAGTTACAGCCAGCGATAAGTGCCACTGAGGAAAGAAACAGAGTACAATGATGAGCAACTAGAGGAAGCCACTTTAGACAGACTGGGAAGAAAAATTATTTGAAATACCAGTGGCCCAGTGGGAAGAGGATGCTAGTACTACTATACATTTATTTATTATTTTTTGAGACAAAGTTTCACCCTTGTTGCCTAGGCTGGAGTACAGTGGTGCAATCTTGGCTCACTGCAACCTCCACCTCTCTGGTTGAAGCAATCCTTCCGCCTCAACCTCCTGAGTAGCTGGGACTACAGATGCATACCACAACAGCCAGCTAAGTTTTGTATTTTTTATAGAGACAGGGTTTCACCATGTTGCCCAGACTGGTCTCAAACTCTTGAGCTCAAGCAATCTACCCACCTCAGCTTTCCAAAGTGCTGGGATTATAGGTGTGAGCCACCATGACTGGCCCTTCCACTCTGATTTAAATTAAGTTTTAAATAAGTTATATAGCATATTTTAACTAGATTCTATCCTACCTCTTCCAGTAGATCCCCTTGGGCTAATCCTTTAACTTGGCCTCAGTTTTTTAGACTCTGATATTTTTCTGATTCTCAAGTGCCACTTATTGGTAGATGTAATATGTATACATTGCATTTTGTAAAGTAATGTTTTGCTTTGATGATTCTTAGTTGTGTATTCCTCTCTGAAAACATCAAGGCTTAGGCTTTCTCATACCTTTTAAGTTATTTATTTATAAGCTCTTTTGCATAGACTTTTAAACCTGGGTATACTTCATTTTTGGTGATATTGGCATTCCCTTAAAATTGTAAACTTTTAGAGAGAGAAAAGACTTGACTGTACATACACTTCTGGAGAAAGGCATTATAAACAGCTAAAAGCATTATAAAGATATCACCTAGGTTTTACATCTGCATTTGGCATAGCTGCTGAGAATATTTCCAAAACTGGAAATCTAGTTTGAGAACTGAAATGGAACTTCTCTTTGCTCTTTGAAAGATTCCTCTACAGACCAAAATAGTGAATCTTTTGAGTATTTTTTTGACTCTATTTTTTCAACTCTGTTTTTTCTAATATCCATGTAAATATGCACACAGAGGTTTACAGATATACTGAGATGTATGTATCTACCTGCGTAAGTAGAAGGAAAGTCATTTAGGAAGGTGCTGAAGGGGTAATCTACATAGAATTTTGGGGTTCTGCTGATAGTCCTCATAGCTTGAACATAGGATGTAACTGCGGCAAGCTGGATCTTGAGGTCCAACGGAGATTGGGGCCAGAGTAGGAGGGCCCTTCAGGCATGGCAGGGTCTGCACTGATTCTGACAAAGGGCCAGTGAGTACTTTTTTTTTTTTTTGAGACAGAGTCTTGCTCTGTCGCCAGGCTCCAGGCTGGAGTGCAGTGGCACGATCTCAGCTCACTGCAAACTCCGCTTTCCGGGTTCAAGCAATTCTCCTGCCTCAGCTTCCCGGGTAGCTGGGATTACAGGTACACGACACCATGCTCAGCTAATATTTTTGTATTTGTAGTAGAGACAGGGTTTCACCATGTTGGCCAAGATGGTCTTGATCTTTTGACCTCGTGATCCGCCTGCCTTGGCCTCCCAAAGTGCTGGGGTGAGTACTTTTTAACAGACAGACAGGAGATGACCTGCCGAGTGCTTGAGCTAAGCACTCTGTCAGTGGGGGAGGCTGTAGTGGACAATCGTAATGCCAGTGGTAGGAGGAGCAGGCTTGAGAGGAGACAGTCTGGTTGAAAAATGATGCAGACCTTTACTAGACCAACTGTAAAAGAGGCCCAGAGTTTGTGAGATTTGGGATGTGTAAGAATTGATGTGAGTGGTGAGAGGATAAGAGAGAAGAGAGAACAGTGAGCCCTGGAAACTTGGCAGGGGGAAAGTAGGGTTTATTGCAAGGGAAATAATGCAGCAGGAGCAACTTAAAAATGTTATAATGTTATAACCTTACAATGTTTTTTAAATTAATGTAGCAGAATTCTAATGGTTTTACTCTCAATTTCTGTGGATGTATTTTACAACTGAGTAGATTTTTTTTTAATGATTTTTGCTATATTGTGCCATCCTAAATTTTCCCTGTGTTCCTTTTTTTTTTTTATGTTAAGTTGGTTGCTTGGTTGGGTTTTTTGATACTTACTGATTATCTGCTGGAAGCTTGGTCCCTGGTAGAGCACTAAGAAATTTTGGGTTTATAGTTTCTATTAAAAATGGACAATATTTTCTTTCTGTGTAATAGGAAAGCTTCTAGGAATATTGTCTGTATTTGTCTGAATATCTGTCTGTATATGTGAGTACATATATGCTTACTAATGTGTGTATTCTAATCCCAGCCTTAGTTGTTGGCCCATATCCTATCTGAGCTGTGTTCAGAGATCCTTGACCTTGTCACATTGGCTTAAGGGTAAGATTTGGTTTAGCCAAGTTGTGTATGGAGGTCACCGAATCTAATTTTCTTTCAATAAATCATTACTGTAAATATGATGGATGAGAAATCTATAAGGAGAATTGGTAATTCCAGTGCATGATATATTAATAGCCAATTTACTTATCTACACAAACAGCAGGGGGCAGAACTCTCGGCCTTCAATCCTTTGACTGTTGTGCCTGTGTATTTCCTAGCAACAAGATCTCCTAGAAAAGGAGGATGGCATTTTCCATGTTTATTTTCTATGTCTTCTTTTTTTTCAATGGCTTATGCACGTCTGTAAGAATAAAAGAAGCTGGTGTTTGCTTCACATGCTTAGTGAGAGGGGTAGTGTGGGGGTGGAACTGGAAGAATGCTCTCATTTGCACAGGATTAGGCAGAGGAAGTGTGCACCAGGAGTGGTGTGAGCACCAAACAGCTACAGGAAACAATGCTTGGCAGTCACTGCAGCTGGGTAGAGTCTGGCCACGCAGGCTTCCTCTGAATAGAGTTTAGTTTCTGAGTCACTTGTTTTCCACTTAAAGCACCTGTGTCTTTGGAGAACGCCATTGAAGAAATATTAGTTCATTATGGGTCTTTCTCTGGTTTGCCTTAATGTCAATGAGGCAATGTCAATTATAATGCTCTTTGGACATGAAAAATTCTGGTGAATCAACACAGTGTCTGAGAACCAGTGGTATCAGGACAGGCCAGTGCATAGAGCAGTTAGAAATCATTGGGTTAGAATAAATGAATGGTATTTAAATCTTTCATAATATTCCCCACTGAAGTGTGTGTGCATGTCTACACACAATTAATTTTACACAGCAATGTGCTTGGAGACCCTAGGTGTAGGCTTTACCTTGCTACTCTCATTCTGTGTTTCTGTGTAGAGAAAATAAAGGATGTTGCTTGCTGCTTCTGAGTAAGCAGTTGCCTTATAGATTGTGTGCTAAATCATTCGTACTCTTTGAGTTGGCTTTTAAGGTAGCTGCATATTCATAATTCATCTTAGACAAGATGATGACTCTAGAATGGTTGTATTAGGATATGAGTGGACCTACGACACTATTTTTATTGGTCAGTCTAGGTCAAATTTTAATGATTGATAGCACTGGATATGGATTGGGTAGAGTAATAAAAACATACATAGAAGGCTAGATTCATGTTAGAATTAGCTATACATCTGCTGCTTATATCTGTAAAGTTTAACAAGGATTCTTTAGCAAAATCACTGCTGATTTTTCCTAAGAGCCTTAGGCTTTTAGGAAGAAGTGGCAGAAAAATTTGAATTTATTGGCTGTCAGATGATAAAGTACAGTTTCCTGGGGAGATAGCAATTTAAAATTTTAGCAAAGTGACTATAAAATATAATGATGAAAGGGAGATGGTATTAATTAGCATTGGCTTTTACAAAAAAATTACTGAAGTGTTTTTAGCTTTGTTTACTTGGATTTTGGTCAGTAGACTGCCCGCAAGATTTTCCAAATAAATAGATGTGTAGATAGGTAAATAAGCAATCAAACGCTTATATCCCTTTTTTTCTATACTCTTTTGGACTCATGGTGGGAATCCCTTCTGCAGTATTTGAATGATTCCTAGTGATCTAACAGAAATTTCTTAAGTATCATCAGTTCCAATTATGGATCCAATTATGGGCTAATGAATTATTTAGAAATTCATCACTATAGGCCGGGCGCGGTGGCTCAAGCCTGTAATCCCAGCACTTTGGGAGGCCGAGGCAGGTGGATCATGAGCCAAGAGATCAAGACCATCCTGGTCAACATGGTGAAACCCCGTCTCTACTAAAACTACAAAAAATTAGCTGGGCATGGTGGCGCGTGCCTGTAGTCCCAGCTACTCAGGAGGCTGAGTCAGGAGAATTGCCTGAACCCAGGAGGCGGAGGTTGCGGTGAGCCGAGATCGCGCCATTGCACTCCAGCCTGGGTAACAAGAGCGAAAATCCGCCTCACAAAAAAAAAAAAAAAAAAAAAAAAAAAAGAAATTCATCACTGTAATAACACATAATCTATCTTTCTGAATTTTCTATTATTGGTTTTAGAGCAGCACAGAATTAACTTCTTCTGTAGGACAGTCCTTCAAATATTTGAAGACTGTTACCATGTTTCTGTAAATCTGTTCTTTGTTGTCTTTTTTTTGTGTGTAAAAGACAGGGTCTCACTGTGTTTTCCAGGCTATACTCAAAGTCCTGGGCACAAGCAATTCTTGTACCTCAGCCTCCCTTGTAGCCGAGAGTGCAAGTGAGCGCCGCTGTGCTCAACCTCTCTTCTTAAAATGAAATAAGCATAGTCTCCTCAATTCTTTTTTGATTATAACTTTCTGACTTCTGTAGATAATTTGTGATGTTTTATTATGATAACACACAGGAAGCAGCACAGTTAAAGGTTAAGAATTGAAAATCGAAGAAGAGAATAGAAGCCATTTAAAGAAAGGGACACTATCATTATACCATGTAGTTTGAGGATTACAGTGATCTCTCAGCTGCTCTGAAGTTAAGAAAAAAAGAAACCCAAACAACAGGTTCATCCAGAAATTAACTAGCTTAAAGCCTTTGTTCCCAGTGTAATTTGAAAAATGCTAAATTAAAAGCCCAAGAACTTAAATTACTGTAGAGATACTCAAACACATAAAACCTAGGAAACTATTGCAATTATCAGTCGTATATCTACTTTTGAAAAATTATCATTCCTGTCTCTACAAAAAAATATGAAAATTTGCCAGACGTGGTGACATGCACATGTAGTTCCCGGTACTTGGAAGGCTGAGGTGGGAAGGTGGCTTGAGCCCAGGATCTGGAGGCTGCAGTGAGCTGAGATCATGTCACTGTAGTCCAGCCTGGGTGATAGAGTGAGACCTCATCTCAAAAACAAACAAAAACTAACATTTGACCATATTTGATTTATCTATTATCTATTAAAAATACATATATATTGCTATTTTTGCTGAACAATTTAAAAGTAAATATAGGTAAGGCATCATGACATTTTTCTCCTAAATACTTCAAATGTTACAGTTCTCAAAATAAGTTTACAAGACCAAACTGGCCAACCTGGTGAAACTCCATCTCTACAAAAAATACAAAAAAAAAAAAAAAAAAAAAAAAGATAGCTAGGCATGATGGTATGCGCCTGTAATCTCAGCTACTTGGGAGGCTGAGGTAGGAGAATTGCTTGACCCGGGACCTGGGAGTCGGAGGTTGCAGTGAGTTGAGATCATGCTACTGCATTTTAGCCTAGACTACAGAGCGGGACTCCATCTCTAAAACAACAACAAAAAAAGAGCTGGACTTGGTGGTATGCACCAGTGGTCCCAGTTATTCAGGAGACTGAGGTGGGAGGAGGTCAAGGCTGCAGTGAGCTGTGATGGTGCCTCTGTACTCCAGCCTGAGCGACAGAACAAGACTCTGTCTCCAAAACCCAAAAAAATGCCTCAAGAATCTTTGAGAGTTTTAGAGTCTTAGGTGCTTGACTGCTAAGATTTTTACCTGGCTAAACAACAACAACAAAAAGAGAAAATAAAAACACCAAAACCCAAACAACAAATTATTAAGAAAGTATTTAAGCCATTTAAACTTTGGCAAAAATGTTAGAGTTCTGATTTATCCCTGCATAAAAGAACAGTATAATTTCAAGAACATTTAAAGAATGAGATGTCATATTCATGTCCATGAGATTTCCTTTCTATGAGAGTTTACCCAAATATTGTTTGCTGTTACTCCCTCAACCTTTTTGGTACCAGGGACTGGTTTCGTGGAAGACAGTTTTCCCATGGACTTGGGTTTAGGGGAATGGTTTGAGGGTGGAACAGTTCCACCTCAGATCATCAGGCATTGGATTCTTATAAGGAGCACACAACCTAGATCCCTCGCATGCACCCTTCACAGTAGGCTTCATGCTCCTATGAGAACCTAATGGCTTTGCTGATGGACCGGAGGCGAAGCTTAGGCAGTAATGCTCACTCACCCACTGCTCACCTCCTGCTGTGTGGCCCTGTCCCTGACAGGTCTTGGACCAGTACCAGTCTGGGGGTTGGGGACCCCTGATCTAGAAGTTTCACTGCTTTTTTTTTTCTTAGATTATATTTGACTTAAATGTTTCTTAGATTTTGATTCTAAGAAAGATAATAGTTAAAATTTCAAAAGCAATAGTTTTAAGGATGGTTTAGAGTAGAATAGAAGACACTTTTTTTTTAGAAAATTTTGTGTTATTTTCAGTGCTGTCAATATGTTGATCTCAAAATGAAGATTGCCTTTTTAATCTTAGCCCTCAATTAGTAAAGAAATGGAAAGAAATCAAGGAGTTTTTTTATACTTGAGTGGATTTTCCTCCTTTGGTTTAAATTGTAGTGGTGTTATGTCTTTAGGAGTGGTTAACTCACTTAAGAGTGACAAGAATTCCCTAAAACTCAAAAAGTGTAAAATGTATAAGCATATTCCTTATTATGTTTATTATTGCCAGAGTGATTGTAGTTTGTTTAGGAAAACAATTTTCTCTACCTGTGTGCTATTGTATACTACTTGTTACATAAATAAAATCTACCTCAAAGTTGGGTCTTGTAAATAATCTAATATTTGTATCCTCTTTTTAATGAAAAATTTCCCATGTAGTCTATATAGCTTTCTTCCACATTTTTTCTCTCTCAAGCTTCAGATGATCTAAAAGGAATCTAGAAAGCATTGTTCATTTATCCTTTAAGAGGCCTAACAAAGTCTTTTGGTAAAGTTGACAATTCTTTTTCTGAGATAGAAATCAGGCACAGTCAGTCGATAACTTCCCCCCTTTCATTCTGCATTCATTCTGAATATTTTATGACAAAACCTTTTAGTTTTGTTACAGAAAAAAATACAAAGCCCAGATTTGCCCAAAAGTACCTACCCACAAGAAGGTGTACAGCAGTGAAACAGAAGTTGAAAAGTGTTGAAATGGAGGCTGGGCATGGTGGCTCACACCTGTAATCCCAGTGCTTTGGGAGGCTGAGGCGGGCAGATCACGAGGTCAGGAGATCAAGACCATCCTGGCCAACATGATGAAACCCCATCTCTACTAAAAATAAAAAAAAAAAAAATTAGCTGGACATGGTGGTACACACCTGTAGTCACAGCTACTCAGGAGGCTGAGGCAGGAGAATCACCTGAACCCAGGAGGTGGAGATTGCAGTGAGTCGAGATTGAGCCACTGCACTCCAGCCTGGGAGACAGTGCGAGACTCTGTCTCAGGAAAAAAAAAAAAACAAAAAAAAAACTGTTGAAATGGATTTTTTTCCCCATACTTCATATCTTCCATTGTTCCTAAACCTGCACCATTCATTGTCATGGAAAATGTTACTACAGTCTAAAAAGTTATAACAAAATTCAAAATTCATATTTAACTTGGGATTTTTGATGAGAATAGTAAAACAATAGGAATGGTGTTACTTTATTATTACCTTTAGTACTACTTTAAGGAATGACTGATTTATTTTTTGGCCAAAAGTAATGTATTAGCAGTGTAACAATCAAGGAAATCTTTACTTTTGCATATAGCTTCTCTTCGGTACATATGTTTATACCACTGAAAGTTTAACTTTTTAGATTTTGACGTAAGTGGACATAAGCACATAAGATCGTAAAATCTCAAGGCAGTCAAGTATGCAGCAATGATTTCAGTTAATTAAGACCAATTTAAGGTGGAAAAGAATGGCTCATTATTTTATCTACTTTGTATGGTTTTGGGGAGGATTAAAACAGACAATGCCATATATAAGGTTTTCAGCATACTGCCTGTCATGAGTGTGCTAGAAAAATATTAGTTTATAAAATATGTGTTTAAACTTGATTTATGGGACGGAGACAGTTTTTTGCATATTTCTATTTAATATATTTTTCCTCCATCTTTAAATAAAACTTCTTTTCACTACAGTTAGTATTGCATAAATTGCATCAAATTCAGGTTAAAAATACATACTTAATGTTTTTGAGGAACCCAGTGAGAGTTAAAGAGGGATGAAAATAGAGAGAAAACAGAACACATGAAGCATTTACTACTGATTGCTCCATAGTTATCAGTGGTCCTGTAATAATTCATTACCCTTTTAAAATTAGATGATAAATTGGCTGAACTATATGAAATTGCTAATATTTGACAAAAATTATAATTTCTTGTGGTTTAACCCAGTTCTGTGACTCTGGCTTACTAAGAAGACAAGGTATTTGTCCTAAAATGAGAAGAGCTGTCAGTGTGGATGGTTGACTTGATGTTTCTGCATGGCCTTTTTTGTTCACTTGTGTGTACAACTATAGCCATATAGTATATATTGTAGGGTGTCAGATTTTCCTATAAACATTTTCCTTTAATGTTTCCTTTAAGTTCCAAAGAGGAACTTAGAAGCAGAATTGTGTGTAATGGAAAAGATTCTTGGAATGAGTCAGGGGATGTGGGTTTGCGTAATAACTATAAAGACTTTCTCAGTTCTGTCTCTGATTGCCTGACTTCTCATTTGTTAAATTATCTTTCCGCTAGTCAACAAAAATTTAGTGTTGACTATTTGGAAGTCCACATTATCATTAATAGGATTTGCTTTTAGCAGGTTATATGTTCTAACTAATACAATGTCTGTACTTATCTCCCTAATTCTTTGCAAAATTCTATTTCTATAGTGGTAAATTATTGTCCTTAGTAATTACTGCTTAATATTGTTATATATGGCTTACTACATTTTAATTTTCTCAAGAATTTTAATTTGTGGTAGCAAAGCTAGACAGATTTAAGTTTTTTTTTTCAAGCATTTATATAATTTATGGAAAATAAAAAACATTTCAAGGTAGGAATTGAGGATAAGAACTTTGGAAGATATTTTTGTTGTTGTTGCTCCTTGTGTTCACAAATAGTAACACCTGAAGTGGCTCGTATCTGGCATCTTTTTAGTAACACATTTCATTTTGCAAATGTAAACTTTACTCATTGCCTCAAAGGATGATGTTAAAACAAATAAACCCTGAAAATCAATGAAGAATATTCTACAGGTCTTTGAAATCTTGTGCAAAAAGATCACATGTAAACAAATTTATGGTTTTCTGTTCCATAGAAGTATGTCACAGTCTTTGTGAAAGTCTATTAAGAACAAATCTAATGATGATTTATTCTTCTTTGAAGATAAACCTTGTGAGTGCATGGGAGGGTGATGAAATAAGTTTACAGACATTCCCTTTGCTTAATTCTGTTTCCTTGATTGTTTATGGGGAGATTGTGAAGTTGGCAGGTGTTCCCTATTTAGCACTGTAAAAATCAGGTAGACTAATCTTGTTCGATAGTTGAATATTTTACTTAATACTCCTGTCATGTTAGCATTTGTTTTTTAGAAAGGCAATTCTGAGACTGTTGATTGACCTCGAGAATATGGGGAGAAATTTATGGCCATTTTTATGACTGATGACAAGATTACACATCTTTAGAATGGATATAATTTTTTGAAAAATGGCTTGCATATTTGCCTTTATACTTTTTTTCTTTCTTTCTTCTTCTTCTTTTTTTTTTTTTTTTTTAGAGAGAGAATCTTACCATGTGTATTAGTCAAGGTTCTCTAGAGGGACAGCGCTAATAGGATATATACATATACATATAAATATACGTACATATATGAGAGTTTATTAAGTAGTATTAACTCATACCATCACAACGTCCCGTAATAGGCTGTCTGTAAGCTGAGGAGCAAGGAAGCTAGTCTGAATCCCAAAGCTGAAAAATGTGGAGTCTGATGTTTGAGGGCAGGAAGCATCCAGCTTGTGAGAAAGTTGTAGGCTGAGAGGCTAAGCCAGTCTAGCCTTTTCATGTTTTTCTGCCTGCTTTATATCCTGGCCATGCTGGAGCTGATTAGATGATTCCTACCCAGATTAAGGGTAGGTCTGCCTTTCCTAGCCCACTAACTCAAATGTTTATCTTCTTTGGCAATGCCCTCAAAGATACACCTAGGATCAATACTTTGCATCCTTCAAGCCAATTACGTTGACACTCAGCATTAAACACCATACCATGTCATCCAGGGTGGAGTGCAATGGTGCCATCGTAACTCATTGTAACCTCAAACTCTTGGGCCAAAGTGATTCTCCTGCCTCAGCCTGCCAATTAGCTAGGACTATAGGCACACACAACACCACACCCAGCTAATTTTTAAATTTTTTGTAGAGATGAGGTCTTACCATGTTACTCAGATTGGTCTTGAACTCCTAGCCTCAAGTGATCCTCCAGCCTCAGTCTCCCAAAGGACTGGGATTACAGGGGTGAACCACCATGCCTGGTCTTTCTTCATGCTTAGAAATTGCTTGAATCATTAGATTTTTGTAGTAAAAACCAAAAATCTCTTATTTGCTTTTTTAGATAGGTTTCAGCCAATTTTTTTAAGAAGCTGGTTTTTAACAAGAGAATTAAACTTGAGAACAAAGTAAAGCCTTGTCAATTAGTTATCATAACTTTGATAGGCAATTTAAATTAACTATTATAACAATAACATTGATTTTTTATATTTGTCTCCTGGGGGAAAAGTACCATTTAAAATTTCATGTATCTCTTGATCAGCAAATCAATATGTTAGACAGGAATTTCAACTATCTAGTCATAAAAAAAGTTATATTCCTGCTTTGACTTTGGCTCAAATCAGAAAATTGTTATGTAAAATTTTACAGAATAATATAATACCCTCTACTCAATAGCTCCAAACTGCTAAGAATATTATAAATGTAAGCAGTTTTCAGGAACATAGCAACATAGGATATTTTCACTGGAATGATATAAACCATAATCAATTATATTTCTGTGGCTGCTGCCATTACCATCACCTTCCTTCAGTGTCTCACCTTGTATTTGGGAGTCCTAGATTTTGAGTAGTCCTGCTGCTTACCATAGGCTTATCTCTCATCTTGCTTCTCACCTGCTCCACCTGTGTCAGTGTTCATTTCTGAGCTTGCTTATGAGCATGCATGGGGTGGTCTCCTACTTAGAAGATGCCAGGCTGTGCTTCTGTTTCTTCCTAGCTGCCTCTCCAGCCTTTGTGCAGGAAGACTGTTGGGCATCGCTATGGTAGTGAAGCCTTTGGACCTCAAGCACCACACTGTCTTCTGGGTGGAAGTGGAAGGAGCCTGTACTCTCAGTTCTCTCCACAAATTTTCCTTTTCCTGGTCTCAGCAGGTATTTTTCTAGAGTTGACACCAAGGAAGAGCTGTGGGACATCTTCCTGTATCTTGCCTTTGAGTCCCTTTTTTATTTTTTCCTGGTTGCTTTATTATTAGGCTGAATTGTTTTACATTAGACTTTGTAGTCCCTCATGCTATTAGATTTATTGTGGATCACCCTGCTAGTCCTAACAAGGATATCAGTCATATTTGAAACTCGCAAATTTGGGATAGGCTCCAGTTGTTACACAAGTCCTGCCCCTGCTCTTAATAAATTGAACATATAAATGAAATTAACATGCTTGGTGGGGTGGCTCACACCTGTAATCACAGCACTTTGGGAGGCCCAGCCCTGTGTACTCCTTGAGCCCAGGAGCTAGAAACCAGCGTGGGCAACATGGCAAAACCACATCTCTACAACAAAATCCAAAAATTAGCTGGGTGTGGTGGCATGCAGCTATAGTTTCAGCTACTCAGGAGGCTGGCCTTGAACTCAGGAGGCTGAGCTGGAAGGATCGCTTGAATACAGGAGGTTGAGGCTGCAGTGAGCCATGATTGTGCCATTGCACTCCAGTCTGGGTGACAGAGCAAAGACCCTGTCTCAAAAAAAAAAAATAAAATAAATGAAGTTAACAAATAACAGAGATTTATTGGAGCCTTTTTTGTGTGACAGGCAGTAGAGTACTGTTCACCAAACCCATTTCTTCTTATTTTGGGGTACATAGGCAGAGTACATTTCCAAGCCTCCTTGCAGTTAGACTTAACCATGTAACCAAGTTTTAGTCAGTGGATTCTGTGTAGCAGTAATGTGTACAATCTCCAGGCCTGTTGCATAAAAACATTCGATATGCAATCCTCCATGCTTTTGTTTTTGTGTGATTTCGCCAAATACCAACTGAATACAGAGGTCTTGGCTTTAGAAGATGGCACAGGCACCAAAGGGATGGTTGCTGGGTCGCTATGTAGGAGAAAGTCACCTGCTAACCAGGAACTTTGCTGGATTATTATGTGAATGAAATTAATCGTTAGCATGTTAAAATATAGAATTTTAGGGTTTATTACAGCAGTTAGTGTTATGCTTTCACATCATTTTTCAGCAATTCTCAACCTTTTTCACCTTCACATACTTGAGAGATGGGAAACTCCCATCATATTCATGATTCACTATGGCAGGAAAAGATAGTTTCAGGAAGGTCAGGGAGGTCATTGTAATGACATACTGCAAAAGTGGTTGAACAGGAAAATTGCAGAGAAATGCCATTAACTTTAGCAACATTTAGACCACTGTTAAAACAGTTCAGTAAAGTGGAAGTAGCAGCAGATGACATTGCAGAAGCATGAGAAGTAAATGGTAGATGAGCAAATGGAAGCAGTGAATGAAGTTATCCTAATATATTAGATTCCATCAACATAATCATAAATTGCAGAATTTGTGGGAAACAAGGGAATTGTTTTTTGTTGAAGCTATTTGTTAAAAGATCTTAAGGCGAGGATCTTCAGCAATGTAGCAATAAGCTAACCATGGATCTGTTTGCTCAGGGTGGTGTGGGGTTATGTCTGTTAACCTAGCATAATTTTATTATTATTATTATTTTTGAGATAGTCTTGCTCTGTTGCCCAAGCTGGAATGCAGTGGTAAAATCTTGGCTCACTACAACCTCTGCCTCCCCAGTTCAAGCGATTCTTGTGTCTCAGCCTCCAGAGTAGCTGGGATTACACGCATTATCACGCCCAGCTAATTTTTATATTTTTTGGTAGAGACAGGGTTTTGCCATGTTGGTCAGGCTGGCCTCGAACTCCTGGCCTCAAGTGATCTGCTGGTCTCAGCCTCCCAAAGTGCTGGGATTACAGGCGTAAGCCACCACACCCAGCCCCTAGAATAATTTTTTATAGTGACCTTTCACTCTTAGCAATATCCCAGCTTAAAAAAAAAAATACAGTTACCCCTACACTGTGACAACTTCATCTGCACAGGGGGTTGAGATCTGAAAGAGTGTCTGGTAAACACATAGAAAGTTAACTTATAAATAACTTGTCTGTGGAATGTTCTTTAGTTACCTCTTATAAAGGAGTTAAAATTCTGTTTCTTGGTTTACTTAAGGACATTGTCGAATTAGCCCTAATACAGGATTGTGTTTAGGAAATAGAATGTTGGATAACCTTCATTGATCTTGATTCTCTTTTGATCTATTTTTGTTTCTCTGGCTTTTCTCTTTCTGTGATGGTCTGTGTCCTGCTTTGTCATAAAAAAAATATATATATATTTTTTAAAGACATTAAAAGAACTTGCAGCAATATAAATGATTTTTTTTCTTTTTTTGGTGATTGAGGGATGGGGGAGGGATCTTTCTGAGTATAGAAATAAGAACTTGTACAGAAGGTGATAAATTTTCATTTATGAAAATGGAGCACTTATGTATCTCAAAGAGTACCCACAAATAAAAGGCACATTTGACCAACTCTGACACAGTATATATTATTTATGGAAAATATAGTGTTAAAAGTTTTATTCTTCAAAAATAATAATGGATTACAATAAAAAAGTTATCTCCTAAGTTGCAACATAGATTATTGCATCTAGTATTCCCAGCTCCATATTTTTTATTATTTCACAGATGATGGTTAGGTAACTTGCCATAGCCACATGACTAGTAAGTGATAGAGATGGGATTTTGAACCCCTGTGGTCGGATTCCAGAGCACAAGCTCTTAACCGCTGCTCTCCTAGATCAATACATGAATGGAAAACTCAAAAGAAGAAGGCTCAAAAAACACAGATAGTTTTTTCCCACATCCATGTCCACATATTTGCATACATTTATTAATACAAGTGACCAGTAAACATGCTTTTAAACCTGATTGAAATGGCAAAATCAATACAATTTTTTTTAACCCTACCTTCATTTTTGTCTATTAGATTGGCAAGTATTTTGTTCCTGTGAAAATACTCAGAATTGATAAAGGTGGAGTGAAATGTTGGTGATCCTATCCTTTTAATAGCATTTGTATGGTGAAGTGCACTCTGAAGGGCACTGATAGAGTAGTTGCTGATACACCATTTTTGGTTAGGATTTGCCATGGTGTATCCAGAACCTTAAAACTGTTTATGGTCTTTGACCTAGTAATTATGCTTTTAAGACATTATCTAATAAAATAAATATTCAGAGAGTCTCACATACTTAAGATATCAGTTGATACATGCAACGTTAGTTTAATAATTTTTAATAAAAACTAACTCATTCAATAGGAGACAGTTGGTTAAATGAGTTTTCAGAGTTTCATAAAATGGAGTACTTTGCAACCATTTAAATATTTTAGAAGAATAATGGAATGAAATAAATCCTCACAATATATTAATGAAAAGTGTCTAATAAAATAGTATGTAAACCATGGTACCCGGTTTTATTAAGATTATGTATGTAATCCTGGAAGGACGCTTACCAAAAATGTTAACTATGTTTGTTTTTCACTGGCTGGATTAGAGGTGGTTTTTATTTTTATTTCTTTTCTATTTTACACATTTTTGTATACAGTGAATTTGTCTTCCTTAATTAGGGACTCATTTTATTTTAAAAGTACTTAAAGAAGATTTTGAAGAGTTTTTTAGGAACATATCTGTGTCTTCAAATTATTTCTTTGGAAAGATTGAGAATTATGCATAGAAAGGAACAGGGAAACTAAAAAGGAAATTTCATCATTTGTATAAGGGAAAAATATATAGTCCCATGGAAAATGTGTATTAAAGGTATAGGTGCAGTCTTAGTTCCATTTTAATAAACAATTCACACCTCTAGTAGTCATTCCTCTGGCCTTAGCTGCTTAGCACCAGAATCCCTAGCTGGAGGTATGATAGCTTTTTTGTGCCTCTGAACACAGCCCTTCGAAGAATCAGTTCTGCCTCATTGAGGATTACAGATTAAAAACAATCTCACTGTAATGTAATTGAAATTGAGAATTACACTTCCATTTTATTGTATCTAGTAAAACCTGAAACTCTTATAAAACTTTTTTTTAAAATCAGCAAACTCGTAAAATAGTATCAGTTACTCTATTCCCTAAAATATTATATGAAGAAAGCACTATACTGAATTGATCACAAATTTTTCTAAGTGGGTAGATTCACATATTTGTGGAAACACATTTAGCTGATGCTGCCTAATGGTGAGATTAGATACATCTTAAAAAATCTTGTCTGTTACATGTTTACTTCCAGCAACATCCTGATTTGGCAAGAATTATTTTGCAGAGCCTGTTCCCTTTGGGGACAGCATCCTGTGGGAGCGCTTCTGTTTCCCTTTGACTTCCCGTGTATTTAGAGAGCTCTTAACAAGTAAAGGGTATGTGGTGACTTTTTTATCTTGCAAATAAATATGAAAATCTTGTTCCTCTGTGGCTCACTGTAAAATGAATAAACTGCTTTTCAGCTTAATAGGCAAGGACATTTAAGATTAAAGGTATAATGAAAATAAAATGAAAATTCACTATTGAAACAAAAATTTGCTTTTTTTTTCTGAGTATTTTTCTAGTTCGAGTAGGCTGGGTGTTAATCAAATTAAAATGAACAGATATAACAGTAACCCTTTTATAACACATCTGTTTAAGGCCAGATGATACAGATGATTACAAATGCTTGTAAGCCAAGTGATAGCTCTTCTCCTTTCCTTCCTCTCACTGGTCCCTTGCCTCTAGCTTTGGGAATGAGGGCCAGCTTCCTTGTTCATGTGGCAGCTGCTTCTCTGCACTTATTCCCAGCTCTGTCTTGTTTCCAGCTACACCTTGTGCCCCTGCTGCTTTTGCTGCTTATTGCTACCTAGAATTCAGGACAACTTTTTTCCCAACAACTTCTGTTGCTATGAGGGGCAATCCCAAGGGCACACTTATCTTTACTTTGCTTGGTTTCCCGCTATGCAGCTATCCAAAAGGAAATATATATGTGTGGTAGCCTTTGTTAGATGTTTGCAGGTAATAGGGAGGAATGACAATTAGGAAGAGAAATCTTAAAAATGGATGATCAGTCTGGCTCTACTAGTTCAAAGAAAGAAAACTTTTCTTCTTTTTAAATTATTCTTAGTTCTGGATACACATGTAGAACATGCAGGTTTGTTACATCGGTATATACATGCCATGGTGGTTTGCTGCACGCATCAACCTGTCATCTACACTAGTTATATCTCCTAATGCTATCTCTCCCCTAGCCTCCGACACCCTGATAGGCCCCTGTGTGTGATGTTCCCCACCCTGTGTCCATGATCTCATTGTTCAACTCCCACTTATGAGTGAGAACATGCATTGTTTGGTTTTCTGTTCCTGTGTTAGTTTGCTGAGAATGATGGTATCCAGCTTCATCCATGTCCCTGTTAAGGACATGAACTCATCCTTTTTATGGCTGTATAGTATTCCATGGTATATATGTGCCACATTTTCTTTATCCAGTCTGTCATTGATGGGCACTAGGGTTGGTTCAAAGTCTTTGCTATTGTGAACAGTGCTGCAATAAACATACATGTGCATGTGTCTTTATAATAGAATGATTTATACTCCTTTGGGTATATACCCAGTAATGGGATTGCTGGGTCAAATGGTATTTCTAGTTCTAGATCCTCAAGGAAGTGCCACACTGTCTTCCACAATGGTTGAACTAATTTATACTCCCACGAATAGTGTAAAGCATTCCTATTTCTTCACATCCTCTCTAGCGTCTGTTGTTCCCTGGCTCTTTAATGATTGCTGTTCTAACAGGCGTGAGATGGTATCTCATTGTGGTTTTGATTTGCATTTCTCTAATGATCAGTGATAATGAGCTTTTTTCATATATTTGTTGGACACATAAATGTCTTCTTTTGCAAAGTGTTCATATCCTTTGCCCTCTTTTTAATGGTTGTTTTTTGTTGTTGTTGTTTCCTGTAAATTTCTTTAATTTCCTTGTAGATTCTGGATATTAGACTTTATCAGATGGATAGATTGCAGAAATTTTCTCCCATTCTGTAGGTTGTCTGTTCCCTCTGATGATAGCTTATTCTGCTGTGCAGAAGCTCTTTAGTTTAATTAGATCCCAATTGTCAATTCTGGCTTTTGTTGCCATTGCTTTTGGCATTTTAGTCATGAAGTCTTTGCCCATGCCTATGTCCTGAATGGCACCGCCTAGGTTTTCTTCTAGGGTTTTTTGGTATTAGGTCTTATGTTTAAGTCTTTAATCCATGTTGAGTTAATTTTTGTATAAGGTGTAAGGAAGTGGTCCAGTGTCAGTTTTCTGCATATGGCTAGCCAGTTTTCTCAGTGCAATTTATTAAATAGGGAATGCTTTCTCATTGCTTGTTTTTGTTAGGTTTTCAAAGATCAGGTGGTTGTAGATGTGGCATTATTTCTGAGGCCTCTGCTCTGTTCCATTTCTCTATATATCTGTTTGGTACTTGTACTGTGCTGTTTTGGTTGCTGTAGCTTTCTAGTGTACTTTGAAGTCAGGTAGTGTGATACCACCAGCTTTATTTATTTATTTATTTATTTATTTTGCTTAGAATCAACTTGGTTATACAAGCTCTTTTTTGGTTCCATATGAAATTTAAAATAGTTTTTTTCTACTTTTGTGAAGAAAGTCAATGGTAGTTTGATGGGGATAGCATTGAATCTATAAATTACTTTGGGCAATATGGCCATTTTCATGATATTGATTCTTCCTATTAATGAGCATGGAATGCTTTTCCATTTGTTTGTGTCCTCTCTTATTTCCTTGAGCAGTGGTTTGTAGTTCTCCTTGAAGAGGTCCTTCACAATCCCTTGGAAGTTGTATTCTTAGGTATTTTATTCTCCTGGTAGCAGTTGTGAATGGGAGTTCACCCATGATTTGGCTCTCTGTTATTGGTGTATAGGAATGCTTGTGATTTTTGCACGTTGATTTTGTATCTTGAGATTTTGCTGAAGTTGCTTATCAGTTTAAGGAGATTTTGGGCTAAGATGATGGATTTTTCTCAATATGCAATCATGTCATCTGCAAACAGGGACACTTGGACTTCCTCAATTCCTATTTGAATACGCTTTATTTCTTCCTTTTGCCTGATTGCCCTGGCCAGAACTTCCAATACTGTGTTGAATAGGAGTTATGAGCAGGGGCATCCTTGTCTTGTGCCAGTTTCCAAAGGGAATGCTTCCAGCTTTTGCCCATTCAGTATGATATTGGCTGTAGGTTTGTCACAAATAGCTCTTCTTATTTTGAAACATATTCTGTCAATACCTAGTTTTTTGAGAGTTTTTATTATGAAAGGGTGTTAACTTTTATTGAAGGCCTTTTCTGCATCTCTTGAGATAATCATGTGGTTTTTGTCATTGGTTTTGTTTATGTGATGGATTAGGTTTATTGATTTGCATATGTTGAACCAGCCTTGCATCCTAGGGGTGAAGCTGACTTAATAGTGAGGGATAAGCTTTTTGATGTGCTGCTGGATTTGGTTTGCCAGATTTTATTGAGGATTTTTGCATCAATGTTCATCAGGGATATTGGCCTGAAATTTTCTTTTTTTGTTGTGTCTCTGTCAGGTTTTGGTATCAGGATGATGATGGCCTCATAAATTGAGTTGGGGGGAGTCCCTCTTTTTCTACTGTTTGGAATTGTTTCAGAAGAAATGGTACCAGCTCCTCTTTGTACCTCTGGAAGAATTCAGCTATGAATCCATCTGGTTTTGGGCTTTTCTTGTTGGTAGACTATTAATTATTGCCTCAATTTCAGAATTTGTTATCGGCCTATTCAGGGATTCAACTTCTTCCTGGTTAACCTTAGGAGAGTGTATTTGTCCAGGGATTTACCATTTCTTCTAGATTTTCTAGTTTATTTCTATAGAGGTGTTTATAGTATTCTCTGCTAGTAGTTTGTATTTCTGTGGAATTAGTGGTGATATTCTCTTTATCTTTTTTTATTGTGTCTATTTGATTCTTCTCTCTTCTTCTTTATTAGTCTGGCTAGTGGTCTATCTATTTTGTTAATCTTTTCCAAAAACCAGGTCCTGGATTTATTGATTTTTTTGAAGAGTTTTTCACATCTCTATCTCTTTCAGTTCTGCTCTGATGTTAGTTATTTTTTATCTTCTGCTATCTTTTGAATTTGTATGCTCTTCTTTCTCTAGTTCTTTTAATTGTGATGTTAGGGTGTCAATTTTAGATCTCTCCGGCTTTCTCCTGTGGGCATTTAGGGCTATAAATTCCCCTCTGAACACTGTTTTAGGTGTGTCCCAGAGACTCTGTTCCATTGCGCCTTGGTTCTCATTGGTTTCAAAGAACTTATTTATTTCTGCCTTAATTTAGTTTTTTACCCAGTAGTCATTCAGGAGCAGGCTATTCAGTTTCTATGTAGTTGTGCGGTTTTGAGTGAGCTTGTTAATCCTGAGTTCTAATTTTATTGCACTGTGGTCTGAGAGACTGTTTGTTACGATTTCTGTTTTTTTTGCATTTGCTGAGGAGTGCTTTACTTCAAATTACGTAGTCAATTTTAGAATAAGTGTGCTGTGGTACTGAGAAGAATGTATATTCTGTTGATTTGGGGTGGAGAGTTCTGTAGTTGTCTATCAGGTCCGCTTGGTTCAGAGCTGAGTTTAAGTCCTGAATATTCTTGTTAATTTTCTGTTTCACTAATCTGATATTGACAGTGGGTGTTAAAGTCTTCCACCGTTATTGTGTGGGGTCTGAGTCTCTTTGTAGGTCTCTAAAAAACTTGCTTTATGAATCTGGGTGCTCCTGTGTTGGGTGCATATATATTTAGGATCATTAGCTCTTCTTGTTGCATTGATCCCTTTAGCATTATGTAATGCCCTTCCTTGTCTTTTTTGATCTTTGTTTGTTTAAAGTCTGTTTTATCAGAGTCTTGGATTGCAACCCCTGCATATTTTTTTTTTTTTTTTTTGCTTTCCATTTGCTTGGTAAATATTCTTCCATCCCCTTATTTTGAGCCTATTTGTGTCTTTGCACATGAAATGAGTCTCCTGAATACAGCACATCAATGGGTCTTCACTCTTTGTCTAATTTGCCAGTCTGTGTCTTTTAATTGGGGCATTTAGCCCATTTACATTTAAGGTTAATATTGTTATGTGTGAATTTGATCCTGTCATAGTGGTTCTACCTGGTTATTTTGCCCATGAGTTAATGTAGTTTCTTCATAGTATTGTTGGTCTTTACCATTTGGTATGTTTGCAGTCACTGGTACTGGTTGTTCCTTTCCATATTTAGTGCTTCCTTCAGGAGCTCTTGTAAGGGAGGCCTTGTAGTGACAAAAATCTCTCAGCATTTGCTTGTTTGTAAAGGATTTGATTTCCTCTTCACTTATGAAGCTCAGTTTCACTGGATAGGAAATTCTGGGTTGAAAATTCTTTTCTTTAAGAATGTTGAATATTGACCCCTACTCTCTTCTGGCATGTAGGGTTTCTGCAGAGAGATCCACTGTTAGTCTGATGGGCTTCCCTTTGTGGGTAACCCAACCTTTTTCTCTGGTTGCCTTAACATTCTTTCCTTCATTTCAACCTTGGTGAATCTGATGATTATGTGTCTTGGGTTGGTCTTCTCAAGGCGTATCTTTGTGGTGGTCTCTGTATTTCCTGAATTTGAATGTTGGCTTGTCTTGCTAGGTTGGGGAAGCTGTCCTGGATTATGTCTTGAAGAGTGCTTTCCAACTTGGCTCCATTCTCCCCATCACTTTCAGATATACCAATCAAATGTAGATTTGGTCTTTTCATATATTCCCATGCTTGTTAGAATCTTTGTTCCTTTTCATTCTTTTTTTCTCTAATCTTGTCTTCATGCTTCATTTCATTAAGTTGATCTTCAGTCTCTGAAATCCTTTGTTTTACTTTATTGTTTTGGCTGTTGATACTCAGGTATGCTTTATGTGCTGTGTTTTTCAGCTACATAAGGTCATTTATGTTCTTCTCTAAACTGGTTATTCTAGTTAGCAATTTCTCTAACTTTTTCCAAGGTTCTTAGCTTGCTTGCATTGGGTTAGAACATGCCCCTTTAGCTCAGAGAAGTTTGTTATTACCCACCTTCTGAAGCCTATTTCTGTCAATTCGTCAAACTCATTCTCCATCCAGTCTTGTTTCCTTGCTGGCAAGTAGCCATGTTTTTTAGAGGAGAAGAGACGTTCTGGTTTTTGGAATTTTCAGTCTCTTTGTGCTGGTTTTTCCTCATTGTGGATTTATCTACCTTTGGTGTTTGATGTTGGTAAACTTTGGATGGGGTTTTTGTGTGGATGTCCTTTTTGTTAATGTTGATGTTACTGCTTTCTGTTTGTTAGTTTTCCTTCTAACAGTCAGGACGCCCTGCTGCCGGTCTGCTGGAGTTTGCTGGAGGTCCACTCTAGAGCCTGTTTGCTTTGGTATCACCAGCAGAAGCTGCAGAACAGCAAAGATAGTTGTGTGTTGTTTCCTCTGGAAGCTTTGTCCCAGAGAGGCACCTGCTAGATGCCAGCCAGAGCTCTTCTGTATGAGGTGTCTGTAGACCCATGCTGGGAGGTGTCTCCCAGTCAGGGGGCATGGGGGTCAGGTACCCATTTGAGGAGACAGTCTGTCCCTTAGCAGAATTCAAGCGATGTGCTGTGAAATCGCTGTGCTCCTCTCTTCAGAACCGGCAAACAGGAGCCTTTAAGTCTGCTGAAGCTCTGCCCATAGCTATGCCTATCCCCATATGCTCTGTCCCAGGGAAATGGGAGTTTTATCTATAAGCCCTTGACTGGGGCTGCTTCCTTTCTTTCAGAGATGCCCTGTCCCCGGAGAGGAGGAATCTAGAGAGGCAGTCTGGCTATAGCTGCTTTCCAGAGCTGAGCTGTGGTGGGCTCCATCCAGTTCAGACTCCCTGGAGGCTTTGTTTACACTGTGAGGGGGAAAACTGCCTACTCAAGCCTCTGTAAAGGTGAATGCCCCTCCCCACACCAAGCTGCAGCATCCCAGGTTGACTTCAGACTGCTGTGCTCACAGTGAGATTTTTCAAGCCAGTAGATCTTAGCTTGCTGGGCGCTGTGGAGGGGTGGGATCCGCTGAGCTAGAACACTTGGCTCCTGACTTCAGCCCCCTTTCCAGGGGAGTGAATGGTTCTGTCTCAGTGGCGTTCCAGGCACCACTGGGGTATGCAGAAACTCCTGCAGCTAGCTCAGTGTCTGCCCAGCAGCCTTCCAGTTTTGTGTTTGAAACCCAGGGCCCTCGTGGTATAGGCACCCGAGGGAATATCCTGGTCTATGGGTTGTGAAGACTGTGGGAAAAGCATAGTATCTGGGCCGGAATGCGCCATTCCTCAAGGCACAGTCCCTCACAGCTTCCATTGCTTAGGGGAGGGAGTTCCCTGACCCTTTGTGCTTCCCAGGTGAGGCGATGCCCCACCCTGCTTTGGCTCGTCCTCCGTGGGCTGCACCCACCATCTAAACAGTCTCAATGAGATGAGCTGGGTACTTCAGCTGGAAAGGCACAAATCACCTGCCTTCTGCGTTGGCCTTGCTGGGAGCTGCAGAGCAGAGCTGTTCCTATTTGGCCATCTTGCCCAGAATCCAGGAAGAAAACTAAAAGTTAGTCTCTTATAGATTAGTAAAAATTGTGCCTCTTACAAGATAGTCCCATAATGAATACTCCTCAGTTCCCAGCCTTGTTTCTTTGTTGTGAAGTTCATTCTCTTCTCTTTTTTCCAGGAAGAATCATCTTCTTTGAACCCCTGCCTTGTAGGGGTATGTTTTACCCTAGGATTATCTGTCACAATTGAACAGGCACAAGACTCCCCCAACAATGCATTTGTTAGTGTCTGAGTTTATCAGCCTGAATAACACCATGTGGGGAGAAGGTAAAAAAAAACTTGGTGCAGACAGTATGGGATGACGTTTGGCTTTCTGTGTTCCAGCCACTTCGGAATATTCCTTGGTAGTGTGGAGGTTTAAATATGTCTCTTCATTCTTCAGCAGATTGCTAGTGAATTGAACCACCTTCCTCATACACACACACACACACACACACACACTTTTTTTTTTTAATATCAAACAGTAATTCTAAGAAGTCTAAATCTGTAGATGACTAGTGGGGACTTAGAGTTGTAAGTGATAGAAATCCAATTTGAGGTACCACTAGAACCAGTAATAACTAATGTTTATTAAGTATTAACTGTACTGTATGTATGTGCTGTGCTAAGGGTTTCCCCTATCTAGTCAAATTCTAATGGCAGTTTTATTAGTAAGTACTCTTATCCTTATTTTACATATATAAAAACTGAAGCACAAAATGTTTATAGGCAACTTAGGATGTATGTATAAGAGCTTGGACTTGAATCCAAATACCGTAGCCTGATTCCAGAGCTGTCAGTTTTAATACTGATCCCAGAGCATTGTGCCGTAGGTTGAGCATAATGCGAAGAATTTGACTCGTAGTTTTCACCATAAATTGAAACAGCCAAACCATTGGGAAGGGCAGAGTAAAGTAGACTTCAGGAGCAAGTGGAACCAGGAAGTCAACTGGCATTCTCTGTCTTTTATCTCTACTTTTCTCAGTAGGTCTGGTTCATCTATCATCATAGACAAGGTTCCTCATCATGACAGGAATATAAACACTTGATGTTAATATTTCCATATGAATAGAATTAATCATTAATTTTCATATTAATGATGTTAGTCATTGGGGAGACTGTTTCTACAGTTATAAAAATTGGGAGAAATTTTTAGACAGATAATGATAGCTGCCTAAGTCTGTGCCTCCCTCCCAAAATATCTTCCAAACAATACCAAACAAGAAGCAAAAATTAAAATGCATAAAAATGACATTCTGCATAACTAGAAAACCAAGGACACCCAAACTTCAAATTAAGTTTTTAAAAAAGAAGAAATGAAATATCATTGAGCTATTGCTTATACCTTACCTCAAACCTTTGCAATGAACAAGAATGGTTTAAAAAGCTGCATGGGAGAGAAAAGAGGTGCCCAAGATTAAAGTGAAACTACTGCCACAGAAGTTCACCCCATGGGTGGAAGTACTGAAATGATTTCCATTTTGGCTCACAAAGGCCCAACTATACGCTGTTTATAAGAGACACATCTAAAACCAAATGATTCAGAGGTCCTAAAAGTTGGTGGGAAGGACTGCAGTTGCCTCACTTTGAGTCAACTGTTCACTCCTGGTCCACTCAGCTGTGGCCAACAGTACAGAGTGACACCCCCCCTTTTTTTTTAAACTATTCATCTCACAACTCCCTTCCCTTGCCATTCAGCTATGTCCAAGGAAGTGGACTCATTTTAGAATTTGGGAACTAAATGTTTAAAACAGCCTCTTAAAGAAGAGAGGTTCCTGGCCAGGCGCGGTGGCTCACGCTTGTAATCCCAGCACTTTGGGAGGCCGAGGCAGGTGGATCACGAGGTCAAGAGATCGAGACCATCCTGGTCAACATGGTGAAACCCTGTCTCTACTAAAACTACAAAAAATTAGCTGGGCATGGTGGCGCGTGCCTGTAATCCCAGCTACTCGGGAGGCTGAGGCAGGAGAATTGCCTGAACCCAGGAGGCGGAGGTTGCGGTGAGCCGAGATCGTGCCATTGCACTCCAGCCTGGGTAACAAGAGCGAAACTCCGTCTCCAAAAAAAAAAAAAAAAAAAAGAGAAGAGAGGTTCCATACTCAGAAAGGTGAGGTACTATGTAGAAAATATATGTATTATGATAAACATTTGCTGGAAATTGTTTTTCAGTATTCTCTTTGATATTCTCACTAAATTGATTTTTGTTTTTAAGTAATTTGGGGCATGAGCAATGGCAGTATAGAACAATTTATTACTAGGTAATGAAATTAGAATAATGCTATCTAACAGAAATATGAGAGCCGTAAATGCAAGCCATGTATGTAATTTTAAATTTTCTAGTTGCTACATTTAAAAGCGAAAAATTAATTGTAACAATACATTTTATTTAACTCAATACACCCCAATTATCTTTTAAACATGTAATCAATATGAAAAGTATTAATGAGATATTTTGTTTTTTCCAAACCCAGTTTGTTCTTTCAAACCCAGTTTGTATTTATACTGATAGCACACAGCAATTTAGACTAGCCTTATTTCAAGTGTTTAAAGTGTTGGGCAGCTCAGACTAGAGAGAAGAACAATCATTTAGTTATTTTAGCACAATAAATGAAAAATAATACTTGAATCCTAAAATGTGGTTTACATGTGGTAATATTTTTCTGCTTCCCATCACAGTTAAAACATGCCCTATCTAATGCTATCCTTTTCTGTTTTTGTATGTTAATGGTGCCTATTTGAATTGGGGCAATATTTATAGCTTGATCTGTGGCTATCACAAGCAGTGATGAGTGGAGAAAGATTATTTTCTCACCTCCTTTAGATCTCTGTTTAAATGTCTATGTTATAGATGCCTTTTCTGAACATTTGAAACAAAGGAGCAACCCCTACCATTTCTCCTCAGCCTTCTGACAATTTCTGTGCCCTTATATTGCTTTAGTTTTTTCCCATATTTCTTTCATATCTGATATACCATTTATGCTTCTAAAATTGTTTCTTTTTCTAACTCCCCTTACCTCTTTATACACTAGAATATGAACTTTGTTGAGGACAAGAACTTTGTGCTATATTCACTGCTAGGTCACCAAGTCCTAGAACAGTACTGCACATGGAAAGTGCTTAGTATTTCCTGAGTGCATGAATGAATGAAATTAGGACCATATGGCATTCCTACTGGTGTGTGTACTGGAACTCCCATCATCATTTCCCTGCATGGTCACCCTTTGGTACCTGCCAGCTCTTCCCCACAGCGCTGCTGTCAGTCAGCATAAATCTCAGTTCTTCTAGCTAAGACCATGGCAGTACCCTCATTGTGGTCTCACTGCCTCCAGCCTTCCCTTATAAGCTATTTGATTGCCAGATGAATGAGTTTTCTTTTTTTTCTTTTTTCTTTTTTTTTTTTTAAGCATCCCTGAACATGATGATCTCTTGCTCAGAGTTTTCACTTCCAGTGGCTTATAGTTCCTCATGCTTGCTTTTAGGAGTCTCTGAAATATGCTGTTATATCTTGATCTGTTGCCAGCTAGACAGTTTGCCTTTTATTTTAAAATACTTTCAGTGCTTTCTCCTCTTCTTTTCCTTTGTATCAACTGTTTTTTATTCCTAGACACTTTTTTTCCTTTCGTGCCTCGACCAGAATCCCTGAATCAGCTTTTGTTGCTTCCTTTATTTTTCTTTGAGGCATGTTAAGAACTATAAGTTTGAGTACTTCCTGATGGATTGATCATAGAAAGGCTGTCAAGTATGAATAGACAATGAAATGTCATCAAAGCAAGACACTTGGCCGGTCTGCCAATGGTTAAGTATCCTGGAATGGAGCGTTTGTGGCTGAGAGGGAAATGTGTATATCTGTTGAAGTGCAAGATCTGTCTAGAAAAAAAAGGCACTTTATTAATGAACATCCTTTGATAACCTATTCTCTTACTACCTTATGTATTTAAGTGATGACAATCAAGAAAGGTTTTTGCACAACTTCTTTAAAATAGACATGTTGTTTTATAGCAGGTAAAAAGTAACCTGAATGCTTTCTAGCATATCGAAGCACCAACTTTTTATGTATTGAATTTAAAGCAGGGATGCTTACTTTACTAACAGCAAAACATTTACACGTTTCTATAGAGAACTTTAGGAAGTATTATTTCTGATTCTGTTTTCTGGAAGAAATTGTGGTTTATATTTTCCTTGATTGTTTGGTTAGAATTCACCAGTGAAACCATCTGGGCTTGATGTTTTCTTTTGGAAGGCTATTAATTATTAATTAGACTTCTTTAGCTGATACAGGCCTATTGATATTACCTATTTCTCCTGTGTGAGTTTGTGTCTTTCAAGGAATTGTCCCATTTCACCTAAGTTATCAAATTTGTGGGCCTAGTGTTATTCATGATGTTCCCTTGTTATCTTTTCAGTGTCCATGGAATTAGTAATAATGATATCTCCTTTATTACTGATATTGGTAATTTGTGTCATCTTTCTTTTTTCTTGGTTAGCTTAGCTGGAAGTTTATTAATTTTATTGATCTCTTCAAAGAACCAGCTTTTGGTTTCGTTGTTTCCTCCTGTTGTTTTCCTGTTTCCAGTTTTTTTTGATTCCTGGTCAAATTTTTTGTATTTCTTTTATTCTGCCTTCTCTAAGTGTAAGTTGTTCTTTCTCTAGTTTCCTAAGGTGGAAGCTTTAGATGATTGATTTTTAGACCTTTCTTCTTGTTTAATATATGCATTTAATGCTATAAATTTTTCTCTAAGGACTGATTTTGCTGCATCCCATGCATTTAGACAACTTGTAGTTTGATTTTCATGTAGTTAAAATCTTTCAAAGTTCATTTGTGAATTTTTTGACCCATAAATTACTTAAGAATGTGTTGTTTAACAGATATCTGGACATTTTCTAGCTATCTTTCTGTTATTGATTTCTAGTTTAGTTCCATATTGTCTGAGAACATACTTTATATGATTTCTATTCTGTTAAGATACGTTTCACTAAGTAATTATTTTTATAATAAAATAGGTTACCAGTTTTGTATTTTTTTCATAAGCTTGAAGGAAACAAAGTTGGTTTACACAGATGAATTAAATCAGCCTCTGCCCTGTAGTGCTGAGTAAATTGGCAATAAATGCTAGCTTATACATTTTACTACTACAGTATTCTAATTTTCCTTTTCAATTTTTATTTTAGATTGAGGGGTACACGTGCAGGTTTGTTACAGAGGTATATTGCATGATACCGAGGTTTAGAGTATGAAGGCATCTGTCACCCAGATAGTGAGCATAGTACTCAATAGGTAGTTTTTCAGCCCGTGTCCCTCTCCTCTCCTTGTTCTAGCAGTCCTCAGTGCCTATTGTTCCCATCTTTATGTCCACATATAGCTAATGTTTAGCTCCCACTCATACATGAAAACATGCATTATTTGATTTCCTGTTTCTGTGTTAGTTCACTTAGGCTAATAGGCTCCAGCACTGTCCATGCTGTTGCAAAGGACGTGATTTCATTCTTCTGTTTTTAATGGCTGCACAGTACTCCATGGTGTACCACATTTTCTTATCCAGTCTACCCTTGATGGGCACTTGGGTTGATTCCATGTCTTTGCTATTGTGAATAGTGCTGCAGTGAACATACAGGTGCATGTGTCTCTAGGTAGAATTATTTATTTTCCTTTGGTTATATACCCAGTAATTGGATTGCTGGATTGAATGGTAGTTCAACTAGACTCTTAGTTCTTTGAGAAATCTCCAAAGTGTTCTCCACAGTGGCTGGACTAGCTTACATTTCCATCAACAGTGTAAAAGTGTTCTCTTTTCTCCATAGCCTTGCCAACATTTTTTATTTTTTGTCTTTTTATTAAAAGCCATCCTGACCAGACGTGAGTTTGTATCTCATTTGTGGTTTTGATTGGCATTTCTCTAATTTGTGATGTTGAACATTTATGTTTGTTGGCCACTTGTGTGTTGTCTTTTGAGAAGTGTCTGTTTATGTCCTTTGCTCACTTTTCAATGGAGTTATTGTTTTTTGCTTATTAAGTTCCTGATAGATTCAGGAACTTTGTCAGATGCATACTTTATGAATATGTAGTTCCATTCTGTAAGTTGTCTGTTTACTCTGTTGATAGTTTCTTCTACTGTGTAGAAGCCCTTTAGTTTAATTAGGTCTCATTTGTCAAGTTTTGTTTTTGTTGCCATTGCTTTTGAGGACTTAGCCATACATTATTTGCCAGGGCCCATATCGAGAAGAGTATTTCCTAGGTTTTCTTCTAGGATTTTTATAGTTTGAGGTCTTACATTGAAATATTTAATCCATCTTGTGTTGATTTTTGTATATGGGGATAAGTAGGATTCTGGTTCCATTCTCCTGCATATGGCTAGCCAATAATGCCAGCACCATTTATTGAAAAGGGATTCTTTTTCCCTTTTCTTGTTTTCACTAACTTTGTAAAAGTTAAGATTGTTGTAGGTATGAAGCTTTATTTCTTGGTTCTGTATTCTGTTCCATTGGTCTATGTGTCACTTTTTGTATCAGTACCATGCTGTTTTGGTTACTATAGCCTTGTAGAATAGTTTCAAGTTGGGTACTGTTATGCTTTTGTCTTTGTTCCTTTTGCTTAAGATTGCTTTGGCTATTTGGGATCTTTATTGGTTCCATGTGAATTTCAGAATAGTTTTTGTCTAATTCTGTGAAAAAAATGACATTGCTAGTTTGATAGGAATAGTGTTGAATCTGTAAATTGCTTTGAGCAGTATGGCCATTTTAATGTTACTGATTTTTCCAATCAGGAAATGTTCCTTCAGTGCCTAGACTATTGAGAATTTTTGTCATGAAGGGACAGTAGATTTTACTGAAAGTTTTTTTCTGTGTCTATTGAGATGATCATCTGGTTTTCGATTTTATTTCTGTTTATATGGTGAATCATATTTATTGACTTGCATATTGTTGAACCAACATTGCGTCCCAGGGATAAGGCCTCCTTCATTATGGCAAACTAGCTTTTTGAGGCTTCCATATTTGATTTGCTAGTATTTTGTTAAGGATTTCTGCCTATATTCATCAGGGATATTGGCTTGAAGTTTTGTTTTGTTTTGCTTTTCCCCCATTGTTTCTCTGACAGGTTTTGGTATTAGGATGATGCTGGCTTTGTAGAGTCAGTTAGGGAGAAGTCCTTTCTCCTTGATCTTTTGGGAATAGCTTTAGCAGGATTGGTACCAGTTTTTCTTTATATGTCAGGAAGAATTTGGCTGTGAATCCATCTGTTTTTGTTTGTTTGTTTGTTTGTTTGTAGGTAGGCTTCTTATCACTGATTCAATTTCAGAACTTGTTATTGGTCTGTTCAGGTTTTCCATTTCTTTCTGGTTCAATCTTGCAAGGTTGTGTTTTTCCAGGAATTTATTATTTCCTCTAGCTTTTCAATTTGTATGCATAGAGGTATTCATTAGAGTCTAAGGTTCTTTTGTATTTTGGTGGGATCAGTGGTAATGTAATCTTTCTCATTTTTGATCATGCTTATCTGTACCTTCTCTCTGTTTTTGTTAATCTAGAGAGTGGTCTAACAATCTTATTTATTCTTTCAAAGAACCAGCTTTTGTTTTTGTTGACTTTTTAAATGAATATTTGCATCTCAATTTCATTTAGTTCTACTCTGATTTTATTTCTTTTTCTTCTGCTAGTTTTGAGCTTTTTTCTTGTTTTTCCAGTTCCTCTAGGTGCAATGTTAGACTGTTAATTTGAGATCTTTTTGACTTTTTGATGTAGGCATTAAATGCTATAAACTTTCCTCTTAACACTACTTTCATTACATCCCAAGAATTTTGGTATGTTGTGACTCTGTTTTAATTAATTTCGAAGAGTTTTTTTTTTTTTTAATTTCCGCCTTCATTTTGTTGTTTACCTTAAAATCATTTAGGAGTAAGTTGTTTGAATTTATTGAGACTTGCTTTATGGCTGAACATATGGTCAATCTTAGATACGTTTTGAGTGTAGAAGAGAAGAATGTATATTCTGTGATTGCTATGTTGAATATTCTGTAGATGTCTATTAGGTCCAGTTGGTCAGGTGTTAAGTTTAATTCCATAATTTCTTTGTTAATTTTCTGCCTCACTGATTTGTCTAATGCTGTCAGTGGAGTGTTGACATCTTTCACTATTATTTTATGCCTGTCTGTCTTTTCATGGGTCTCTAAGAACTCGTTTTATGAATCTCGATGCTCCAGTGTTAGGCGTATATATATTTAGGCACAATGCCTGTGTTTCCCTAACTGTAAGGGGTGTCCTGATGGGATGTGCTTCCCCTTCCCTTAGGGGCAGCCTGAGCTGAAGGTTAGATTGACAGGAGACCTACAGAACTCTGGAGGCCTGCTGGTCCTTTCTGCTTGGCATAGTCAGAATGGGTTGTGGTGTATGTCTGTGGGTGGTCTGTTGATGTAACAGGTCAAAAGTGGGATCTCTGTGCAGGGCAGTGATGCTGTGGGTATGCAGCTGGTGTGGTATCCATAGCCCAGGGTTTTTTGCCCAGCAGACAGCTGTGGGAACTCCCCCCACCGCCCATACTTGCTCTCCATTGACTAGTCTCCTTCTGGTGGCTGCTGCAGAATCTGTCCCATCCTGCTAATTTTGTCCCAAACCTTCTTTGCCCAGATCATTGGGCTGTTAAGTGTTCTAGGCCATGAGGCTAAATTGGGCATAGGCTGATGCTAGCAGACAGGCCACACTGTTCCCAGACCAGCCCTGCAGAGGGAGGCATGCCCAGCTCTCATGCTGGCCCACAAACCCCACATCTCACTCTTCTCAATGTTCAGAGTGGATGCTCTTTCCCTGCTTGAGGACCAGCCATAGATCTCAGCTTGCCACTCTTGAACCATCTTCTCTATCCTTGGGGGTTGGAACTGCCCTGAGGCTTTGTTCTCTAACTGCTTTGCATCAGCTGTGATAGGGGAGCCATAGTGCTCCTAGGCCTCCAGGAAAGCACTCATGTGGGGCGACTGGCAAGGCACTGAGGCTGGGCAATGAAACCTGTGCTGTGTGCATGCTCTTTTGGGAGCAGCCAGGCAGAGGTCTTGGTGGGGGCTGCTGGACAGGGTAATATGCAGTACAGATGTGCCCCATGTTTTCCTGCAGAAAACATTGCCCTGCTTTCTCCTGGCTGAGCAGTCCGCAGGGCTTACAGCTACTTGGAGGAAGATGGGGAGCCTTGAATGATGGATTCAGTTACTGCATTTTACTGTAGCTGTCCTATGTACAAAACCCCTGAGTTCCATTCAGGCTGGAGCTATCTCTTCCTACTCTCTGGGCAGATCACCCTGTCAGTTCAGAAGCCTGTGGGAGTCATAGGATCTCTTGTAGCCTAGATCCCAGAGGTTCATGGTGAGAGTAGGCAGTCTCACAGTCACTTCGCTCACTCCTTCCTTAGGAGCTGTTCAAGGCCAGGAATTAGTCCTGGCACTCAGCAACCCTATGCAGGGTTCCCAGCTTCCTTCCTCATCAGCCTTGATGTCTGCATTGCCTCTCTGTTGCCTCTCAGTGTTTTGTCTCTAAAGATCTGTTTGAAGGATGTTGGTTTACTCAATATTTTGGTCTCTCGTGGTGGGAGAGGGGCTTCCTGGCTGCAACTAGTTGGCCATCTTGTCCCCCCTCCTCCTGTTAAGGTATATTTTGTGGCTTAGAATGTGGTCTGTCATGGTGACTATTCCATGTGAGCTTGATCAGAATGTGTATTCTGCTGTGGTTTAGAGTTGTCAAATGACTTGATCTAATTGACAATACTCCATATTGTCAGTTGAGTATTCCACATTTCCTAGAGTTAGTTACTTTCCTGTGTCTTTACTGATTTTCTGCAATGGACTATTTTTAAAATTTAGAGCACTGCCTGGGGCCTAGTAGTTTAAGAGCTATGAGGGCTAATCCTGAAAGGGGCTGATTTATGACTTGAGAACATCAGAGATGTTGGGTACTAAAGACTTTTACAACAAGTATATGTGGTGTTTGAATCATTCACAGGTGTATCATGCATTCATTTCCCTTTAAGGGATGTATATTTTGTATGTGTCCTTGATGGTGCAATTTCTAAAGGTAAAATGGGTTTACGGCCATATAAAAATGCATAATAAAACAAGAATTATTTACACCAAGTTGTTGACTGTAGTTAAAACACCTGGTTCTTCTTTGCAGTTCCCTATAGTTTATAATATCTTATGGTGAGTGAAAGTGTTTTACTTTTGAAAAATAACTAAAGTTGATTATTGTTTGTTGAGACCTGATATTGCCTCATGTGAGCAGTGAACCTAAGGAGTGGACCCTGTGAACAAAATTGTGTGTGAATAAGCATTGCTATAGCTAGTACTTGATTATTTATAATAGTCAAGGAAGATCTTGAATGTAATTTTTAAATAATATTCATGCAATAATTTTAGCACCATTTTGAAACCACCATTGTCGTCCAAATGGATCTTTATGATTTTTTGCTATAATTTTCTAGAGGCTAAAATAATGTATTTCTCATTAGGTCTTCGCTGTTATATCAAACTTTTTAAAGCTCTTGATAGTGAAAATTCCAAGCACACAAAATAGAATAGTTTGGTTCTTTGAACTATAGTCCTTTCTCTAGCAAGAATGCATTCAATTAACAATTTATTTATGTTATTTCCTCTTCCTAACTTATGATTCAGCAGTTTAAATTTTGTGCAATGTAATCAGTGGCTTACATTGTCTACAGTGCTCCTGTTTTTGAAATTTCCATAGCTTAAATATGAAACTTAAAGGATAAAGACCTTGGCCAATATAAATTAATTGCAAGGTAGACACAAGGGGAGCCCTTTCTACTGAGGTATTAAAGAAACCTATTATATTACATCCTGGATATTGGATGGTTGGAAAAGCTCATAAATTTTAGAAAAAGCTTTAGTAATTTAGAGCTTGTGTTTTAAATTATTTTATAAAAGACTCAGATAAAAATGAAAATGATGATTTTGAAAATGCTGCCATGAAGAAGCAGGAGGTGGTCAGTGGGACTGCTTTTTGAATTGCTGTGAGACGTGCAGGTGGCTGTTCAAACTGTTAAAGACCCTGTCCTCGAATTCCAAACATTTTTGAAGGTTCTTTGTTTTCTTATCATTCTAACTATTCTGCTGATGCATTTGCTGACTCCAGGCACCTGCTTGTTCACAATGAGTCTCTATGCTTCCTCCAGCATTATATTTAGAAGCTGAAAGAAACCTGAGACACCTTTAGTTACCATCTTCTAATTTCTCAGGAGAGAACTGAGGCCCATTAGATCATTAGCAATGTTTCCCTGGCCATTCTTGTGTTGCTCTTATAACCAGAATGAGTCCCTATGGCTGCCTCTGCCACTTCCGTGGTTACTTCCCAGATTAGATGGACTTTACTTCACACCTGGATGATTACATTTGCTTCCAAGCTCATCTAGTTGTTTTAAGTCAATCCTGTGGGCCAATTCAACAAGGTTTTATGGACTGAATAGATATTGTAGGCAAGGCTGTGGTTTAGGTTCTGTAACAGTGACTGGTCAAGATTCCTCAAGGAGTTTCTCTAAATGGGGGGCGATTTTACATACCTAATCTCAGCAGAACCTTTCTACTGAATTGTGGGAAAAAAAATCTGGTTGTTACTAGGGTTACCTGAGAATATGACTAAAACAAATGTAAATCTATTAAGTGTATATTGAGGTCTATTACATACTAGCATGACCCTGAGAGCTAGAATACCCTAAAAATAGGGGTTATACTTATCTTTTAATAAGCTCTGTTCTGAACAAGTGTATATTCCCATTGTTGATAAAATATAAATGTGCAAGGAAGGTTATATCTAAACACTCAAATGAACAACATGAATAAAAGGGCTGAAAATCAAATGAGAGGAAACTAATAAAGATGAAGTAAAGCTTGAGATGAACTATTAAGGTTAAATATGAATTGCAAGGAGAGGAAAGATTATTCCAGAGGACAGTGTTGGGGATAAACATTGCAATAAATATGGAACGAAAATTTCTACTCATTCAATTTTGCCTGTAAAACCATACTTTGCTCATTTTGCATTTCCCTGTCAATTTTGATAGCCTTTTCTTTTCTCAAATAATACTAAAACAGTTTCAAATCACTCAGCTCCATTAGCATTGAGTTGGTAATATCAAATTGGTATTAGTGTATAGAGACATATTTCATATATTAGTTTTAAGTATTTTCCACATACTGTTTTTCGCGTATTGTTTATAAAACCAATTTAAAAGACTATACTGAAAAGAACTCCTAATATTCTTAAAAAAAAAAAAAACTCACAAAAACCTAAAATTTTTTCTATCATTTACCTACTATTTTAGCAAGATCTTATTAGTGGTTGAGCATCCGAACTGAAAATCTGAAATCCAAAACAATTCTGGTCCCAAGCATTTCAGATAAGGGTACTCAACCTGCAGAAGTATTTGTGGTTTTTCGCCACATCTGAGCTTTACTTATATTAAATGAAGATTTTAAGTGGAAATCAGTATCACAGGTTTTGGAATCATCAGCTAGTTTTAAACTAGTAAAGATACAACATTATATACAAGTTAAACCTAAGTTGTATAAGCCAGCTGCAATGGCTCACTCCTGTAATCCCAATGCTTTGGGATCCTCTCTAGGTGGGAGAATTTCTTGAAGCCAGGAGTTCAAGGTCAGCCTGGGTAACATAGTTGTTGTTTGATTGAATGGTGGCAGCATTGCAGGTGGTAAAGAGTTTACCAAGTCATAGGTAAAGAAAGGAAAATTTAGTAGAGAAAGAGCAAAGCTATGTTGCAAGGGTGCAACAGCAGCACAGCAGAGAAAGGGATGTCCACAAAGAGATGGGCTGGAGGGATGTTTTATAGGGTCATGTGGAGGGGGTTATGTGCAGAACGAGGTCATGTTGCTGGGGCTACCTGTAGAGTGAGGTAGTTGTGCCAGTAGGTTATTTGTGATTAGCTGTCTCTCAGAGCAATTGTTCTCCCCAACCTGGGACCCCTTCCTCGTTGTTGCTTGCTTATCAGGACTCCACAATAATGAGACCTTTCTCTACAAAAATTTTTAAAACAAATTAGCTGATCGTGGTGGTCCATGCCTGTAGTCCCAGCTACTCAGGAGACTGAGGCAGGAGGATCTTTTGAGGCCAGGAATTGGAGGCCATAGCGGGCTATGATTGTGTCATTGCCCTTCACCCTGGATGACAGAGCAAGACCTTGTCTCAAAAAAAAAAAACTGTTTAATTTTATCTTATTCACTAAATAGTGCGTGGTCTTTTGTGCATGAGAAACTCATAGTTTCTAGAACCTCTTTTCTGATTGCCAGGCTTTTCTGACAATGGCCTTTAAAACCTACTGAATTTTAAAAGGTGAAAGGAATTTTATTTACAGGAGAATCTAAATCTTTGATTAAGGAGTTTCAAGTAGATTTTCTTACTAACATGGAGTGCTTTTATATACTGTTTCACTTAAATTTAGTTGTTTAAATGAAATAAAACTTGTATGTACTGCGTAAAATAGCAGATATCTTATCTCTCAGTTTCATGTGGGAAAAATCATTCCAAAGGGACATATGAAAGGCCCTTTTTTTGTTTTGATTAAAAGACACGGAGCAAGTCTGTAATCTATTTTGACATTGATAATGTTCCGTAATTTAAAAAAAGGTAAGCCAGATTGACGTTGTAAGTATTGTTTTTAAGATTTAAAAATTGAGGTTTAACATTTTTTTAGTTTATTCTCGTATGTGCATTTGGTTTTCTGGGTGGATATCTTAGGCTAAAGTAAATAAAGTCAACTTTGCTAGGCTACTTGTGACTGCAGCTGCCAGATGCCCCCATTATGAGAAAAAAAAAAAACCAACTGTGGTTATTTTACAGGAAATACTGTACAGGACTGTGGTCTGTGCAAAGGAAATGCCCACACAGAAACTAAAATACTGTTAGTACTAATGGTGTACTTTATGCTTGAAGTAAAAATGAGTTGGTATAAATAAACTTTACTCTCTGAGGTTTTATGTTCAGAATTAATTCTAATACACTTTAATGTAGAGCATGGTAATGACTTTGTATTTTTACATGGCTTGCTGACAGAGTGCAGCTAGGAGAGGAGCCCACATAAAAGCTATATAAATCAGGGGAACAGATGGTTGAGGGACAATTGTTTGACTTTAACAATATCACACAATGAGTCAACCCAGATTGAAAATATAATAGTGCTGTAGTAAGCAGCACGATCATCCCCTTTCATTTGCTCTGGAGACTAGCAGTAGATTTGTAATTGTCCTATTGTAATTCTTTTCACAAATCATTTAGTTTATTTTACTAACATCTCTCTGGGTAATTGGCTCATCACAGCAAATGGACCAATTTACATGGCTGGAAAAGAGAGCAGAGTGTGCGTGCTGCTCTCCAGCATCCGTCATTTGTTATGTGACAAGCTTCTTGTTAGAATTCCTGACATTTACTCACCTGCATAAAATAGGGCTGAAAGGGGCTTTGCAAATGATGTAGTCCAGACTTCTCATTTTGCAGGTGTATCACAGATGAAAGCTGAGGTATTCAAGACTGATCATACGTAGACAGGATAGTGGCCTCCCTAAGATGCCCATATCTTAACCCTGAAACCTATGAATATGTCACCTTCCATGGCAAAAAGGACAGCAGATGTGATAAAGTCAAGGACCTTGAGATGAGTAGATTATCTTGGATTATCTCTGTGGGCCCAGTGTAATCATATGAGTCCTGAAAAGCAGAGAATCTTCTTCCTGACTCTGAGAGCGATCTCCATTGCATGCTTTGAAGATGGGGGAAGAGGGCTATGTGTTCATAACATCTGGATTGTGGGCAGTCTGTGGAAGGTGGAACAGGCATAGAAAGGAATTCATGGCAAGAGCCTCCAGAAAAACCATACTACCCTCCCAACCCCGTGATTTTTATAAGTCAGAAATTCAAAATGCATCTTACTTAGCCCATTGAAATGCATGTTGAATTTTTGACTTACAGAAGTGTAAGATAATAAGAGTTGATTTAAGCCACAAGTTTGTGGTAATTTGTTATAGCAGTATAGAAAACTAATATACTCACCATGTTAGAGGATAAGCCAGGCCTAGATCTCAGACCTTCTGCCTTACAGTCTAGGTCTTTTTTCAGGTGGTAAGTGCCCTTTATATCACAAATCTTGTACCCTTGAAAGACAGAAACAACTTGACTCTTCTTCCACAATATTTAACACAGGAATAGGCAAGAGAGAGGTACCCAGAGAGTGCTTTTTAATTGATGTCTGAGCACCAGATGTTCCAGAGAGGAGCTAAGTGCCAGAATGAATCTTGCTGTGTACTATTTAGTTCTTTAAGTTCACTCACCAAAACTCTCTTGATTCAGGAGTATCCAGAATGCTGCCCAGAATGCCCAGTGATTTAGTGACTGCATGTCTTGGGTGTTTTGGTCTGGTCTTGACTCCCGTGTCCCAGATAATCTGCCAGTGGATGTACAGTTGATAGGCCCTTATGAGTAATTCTCAAGCCTCTAGTTTGTCTAGAATAGGAATTGGCCATTAACTAGTATGAAATAAATTCAAGATACTAGTAAAAACATCTTTTAGCTCCCGTTTGAATTTTGATTCTGCCTTCCCCTAAGGTTCTTTATTAAAATTTGTAGTCATTCACAGAAATGATAAGACTGTTTCAAATAAAATCAATGCTTAAAAAACCTGAAATTGGATAAGAGCAAGGATGTAATTCTTCAGAAAACCTAATCCAGGAACTTCAAATGTGTTTGATGTCATCTGCCAATGCTGATTTGTTGGTAATAGCTTTCTGGAAGATTATTGGAAAGGATTCTGCGGCCAAGTCCTTGATCAAGTAAAATGAGTTCTTTGATCATGTCTGATTTGGGCAGCTGGGGTGATCCTAATCTACTTCCTAGAGTTTTCTCTCACTGTATCAATCAATTTGTTAATCATTGTTTCTTGGGTGTGATATTTCAGCCAGTTATAAATTCATCTGAGTGAACTATATCCCATTCACATTTCTTCATAGGACCTAGGTGAGAGAGATACACCCTGACTGGTGTGATGACAGTTTCAAAGTGTGAAGTACAGGGAGCAGTGACCTCATTTGTAAGTTGTTTTTAAACTCCCACCTGGGGAATAAGGAAGGATTTGAGAGAATGCAAGAACTAAGTGTCAAATAGTGTTGTTCTTTCCATTCCTTAATAGTAGTAAGCAGTTCTTTCATTTTATCTCTGTCTGGCTTAGGCACAGAAAATTTTATTTTGCTGAGAGGACCCTTGTCTGAATGTCATCATAGATAGTTCAGGGTAGAAAACAAGTAGATAAAACTAAAAATATATGTATATTAAAACATTGGGGAGAAGACAAGTAATACATGAAAGGATGAGAAATTATTATAGCACACTAAGTTTTAGGTTCATTTGTATTTTTTTACTAAAGATTTTAATAAGATTTATACAGCAAATGATAGATAAGATTAAAACACTACGATTTTAATATAAAAAACTGGAACAAGTGATAATATTTAGTGCTTAGATATTAAGCTGTTTATCTGCTTTTAAAAATATAGACTCAGGCCGACATTACGTTCTTTATTTCCCATTTGTTTGCTTTTTACATTAATACTGGTTTCAGATTCGATCAGCAAAATCTATTTATTAATGCAGACAGGAGCTCAAAGACTTCACCTCGTAGCCTCTGCAACAAGGCCTTTGTGAAAGCACTTCAGCTGTAATGATCAGTTGACCTGTCTGTTGAGTATCATAAAGCTTAAATGCCTGGAATAGCCCTTGACTTTCACTAACATTGGAAGTTCATCAGTGAACTGTTTGCCAGTGAACTGCAGTACACTAGAGCAATAATGAAAATATGACCTTTTTTCTACCTTTTGTGACAATTTTCATTTTTTTTCCCAAAAATGACACTTACTTTATTGCATTAAGCTCTACTGTGAACTATAAGGCAGGAGGGCTCATATTCTTATTATTGCTATTTACAAATACAAAACTCAACTTGGAAGGATTGATGACTCTCTAAGGCTAGTAAAGCAATGAGGTAAAGAGAAACAAATATTCAACCCGAATGTGAGTTATAACTTAGCGGAAAATACTTATACAAGTATTTACAATCTCACAGGTTTTAAATCTGTGTAGCAAGTAGCAAAATGGAGCAAATGATTCCTTTCAGATAGGGATTTACAATATAGTAAATGTGTGGATAAATTTACAATATTATAAGGCAGTATTTGGTAAGTAGGAGAAATCAGTAGATTTAGCTCCTTAAGTTACATCTCCTAACCTTAAGACAATAACAAGATTGTTATTGTTGATCCCACATTTCATTAAGAGGACATATGGCCTCTCTCTGCATTCTCATCTATTATCATTGCTGGAGGAGATAAAGGATTATAAGAAATGATTCCTTTCCTCCACCTTGCCTATAACCTAATTTTGTGGATAGGGATTTACAATGTAGTAACTGTGTAGATAAATTTACAACATAGTAAGGCAGTATTTAGTAAGTGTCTTGACAGTGTCAGACATAATAACATGGTTTGTCCAGATAAGTCCAAAAGGGAGGGTCAGCTTTGGCCTGAATAAGCAGGAAGAAATTCAATTAGGAAGTGACTTTCAAGCTGAGCTTTGAAAGGTGACTGAGATTTGGATAGGCTGATATTCTGTGAGAGGCTATTTTATTTTGCTGGAAAGAAGAGGATTTTATTTGGGCAGAAGCATTGAGGTAGGAAAGGTCGAAGTGTTTGCGGGTAGCGTGGTAGACCAGTTCTACCGAATATTTCTGTAGGAGAGTGGTTATAATCATTATTTCACATGGGAATGAGAAACTAGTAGATTTTTCTTCACCATGAGTCTCCCTACATTTCCTTCCTATTCAATTTATTAAGGAGGAATAGGCTCAGAGAATTTTTCTCCCTCAAGGGTACTATCTTTGACATTAATCCAAATATTTGGTAAAGGGTAATCATATAGATTCTCAATTTTGTTTTTATCTTTTTTTCATTTTTGGTTTCTGCATCCCGTAATTTTATTAAACAAATTAAAACCTGTAGAAAAGGTATAAGCATACGCAGTAAGGACTCATAAGTGTGATGCTACTTGCTACACAGTCATTTTAGACCCCCCTATCTGTATGTGGCAGCCCCGCCTGTTTGCATATAATCTAGATCAAGGGTCAGTAAACTTTCTCTGTAAAAGGTAAGACAGAAAATATCTTAGGCCTTTTCGGCCATGTAGTATCTGTTGCAGCTACTCACATTTACTATTGTGGTAGAAAGGCAGCCATAGATAGCACATAAATGAGTGGGTATAGCTTTGTTCCAATAAAGCTTTATTTACAAAAATGGTAAGACAGAATTGGCCCACCTGTGGTAGTTTGCTGACTTTTAGTTTAGAGACATACGGGATCATCTCATTTCAAATAACTGGACCCTAGATTTCTTATCTTCTTCAGAATCTGTGGGTTCTTTTACTCTTAAGATAGTGTCCCTGTTCTTCTATTTTTTGGGGTTAATATTGCTTTTTATTATGTTATTTTAAATTCTTAATAAGATTCTGTATGGGGCCTAATAAATCATTGTGACTAACCACTTAGTTATTACTAGTGATTACAAGGAATATAGTATATTGGTTTATAGTTGAGCCATGCTACCTTTTAAAATTAATTTATTGAAATATTTTTAAGCTAAAATTTGGACTGTCTTATTTAACGGAAAATGCTACATAGATAAAATGTACTTTTGTTGTAAGTACAGATATAGATAGTATATGTGTTCCAGTATTTTTAATTAAGGAACACCTGTAGGTTGTTTTATTTGTTTGGGGGTTCTGCTTGCTTCCTGAGAAGGCTGGCAGTATTTATCTGCGGATCCTTTTCAGTACCTCGCAGAATATCTTGTACACTGGTTCTGAAAATGTACACGCCATTGTCCATCTCACCCTCCAGATGGGGCCATCTCTTTAGTTGTCACCTTATTCTCATTTCCCTTTCCCAGAAAAATTTCTTGAAACGGTGACGCTATGTGCATCTCCATTTTATCCCATCTCATTTGCTTTTCAGTTTATTCCATTCTGGCACTTGTTCCCATCACTACATTAAAATTACTTTTATCGACCAGGCACAGTGGCTCACGCCTGTAATCCCAAAACTTTGGCAGGCCTAGGCGGGTGGATTATGAAGTCAGGAGATGGAGACCATCCTGGCCAACATGGTGAAACCCCAACTCTACTAAAAATACAAAAATTAGCTGGGCATGATGGCGCATGCTTATAGTCCCAACTACTCAGGAGGCTGAGGCAGGAGAATTGCTTGAACCAGGGACTTGTAAGTCGCAGTGAACCAAGAACGTGTTACTGAATTCCAGCCTGGCGACAGAACGAGACTGTGTCTCAAAAATAAAACAATTACTTTTATCAACATCACTCATGACATTTATATTCCGTATCCTGGGACACTTCTCTTCCCTCATCATAATCAGCCTTTTACCAGTATTCTGCTCAGTTCACATCTCCCTGCTTCTTGAAACCTCCTCTCTCTGCTGCTTTGCAACAACATTAGATGCATCTATTTGGATTGCCATAACAAACTGCCATAGTTAGAGTGACTTGAACAACAATGATTTATTTTCCCACAGCTTTGGAGGCTAGAAGTCCATGATCAAGGTGTTTGCAAGTTGGTTTCTTGGAGAGCTCTCTTCCTGGCTTGTAGATAGCCACCTCCCCGCTATGTCTTCTTATGACTTTTCCTCAATGGATGGGCATGAACAGGGAGTAAACAAGCTCTCTGGATTCTCTTCTTGTAAGGGTACTAGTCCTGTCAGATCAGAGCCTCACCCTTGTGGCCTCATATAATCTGAATTACTTCCTTAGAAGCCCCATCTCCAAATACAATGATACTGGGGTTTAAGGCTTCAATATGGAAGTTTTGTGGAGATACAGACATTTGTTCATTAACAGTCTCCTGACTTTTCTACTACCTCTCTGGCGATTCTGTCTCTTTGCTCACTTTTCTTCCACTGCATAATCTCTAAAATTTGGAGTTCCACAGGCTCTATTGTGATCTTTGTTGTTGTTGTTAATGCTACCCAGCTCACTTGGGGAGTCTCAGCCATTCCCATTGCTTCACTTATCATTTCTATACAGATTCGCCAAGATTTTAATCTGCACAGTAGGTCTCTTCTCTGAGTTTCAGACTCACAGTCAATGCACATCTCATATGAACTCAAATTTAGTATGTCAAAAATGGAACACTTAATTTTGAAATTCTTATATGTGCTTCTTCCACATCCTTCATTTTAGAAAATGGAAGAATCATTATCTGCACTTTCTAGAACTATAAACCTGGACACTATTTCTGATTCCTTCATATCTGTCATCACTGATGTAAGCAAGTTTTTCTGATTCTGTCTCCAAGAGTCACCTTGCATTATTCTACCTTTTTCCTTCTCCTTTGGACTTTGAGACACTTTTTCATCAATTGGATAGTGGGTAAAAGATTACTTTTCTTGACTCTGCATCCTAAGTAGCATCTCTGAATCCGCATTCCCACAGTCTTCCCTATTATATCAATTTGTTTTATTGTCTTCCTAGTATCTTCTCACCCAAAATTTTATGGTTATTCCATTTATTTGCTTACTTTTGTCTCCTCCTTTGAGAATGTAATTTTAACAGAATAAAGAAGGGTCTTGTTAACTTCACTCTTCCCATGTCCACATTACCTAGAAAAGTGCCTAGTATGCAGTAGTTGTTCAAGACATATTTATTGTAGAAGGGATCATCCTCTTTTGCTACTGTTTTAGTTCATGCCAACATCATCTTTTGCCTGGACTGTTACAGTAACCAAGTACCCTCATTTTTTAAAGAGATCATTTAATTATTTTTTCCCTCTTTTTTCTTGTTCCTCTGGTTCCTTACTTCCTACTTATCCCTTTAGAAATGCAGATATAGCCTTTGCCTTCCCTTCTCCATACATTCTCTACAGGGCAAGTTCTTCTAACCATGCGCTCCAAGATGGATCTCTTCTTGCGAGTTAACAATTTACAAACCAAAGTTTGCCCAGCATGGAACTCCCACCCACCAGGAGTTTTGCCTGAAGAGATGAGAGCCAAAAAGTATGCCTGCTAGTCTCTCCCACCTGGCGAGTTTTTGCCCTAGTCCTGCCCACAAAAGCACCAGCAGTCACCAGCTCAACCACTCAGTAGATAAGGCACTGGAGCTAGCACAGGGACCCCAGTCCCGGACTTTCTCCCCTGCATGCCATTTCTCTTTATAAGTGCCCACGTTCTGCTCCAAAAGCAAAGCAATACACTTAAAGGCAGGGCACCTGTACTTCTTCCCCTAAGATAGCTTTAGAATAAATCACTTTCTTTATACTAGACCTAACCCTTGTTATTTAGACTCTGCAAGCGGAGAGTGAGGAAACCTGCATTTCAGTTACACGACTGACTAATCAGGTCTTCCTTTTCTGCTCTTGTCAGTTTGCAGTCTGTTTCCATAGAACAGCTCAAGTATCCTCTAACAGTGCATCTTAACGCTGTGCACTCCCCAGCTGGAAACTTGTCTTTGGCTTTTCCATGCACGTATGGCCCCTGCATATTCTTCCAGCCTCCACTCTCTTCTACTCATCCATTTTACTGTGGGCATGGCAGCTGCCTACCAGCTCCTAGAACACACCACACACTCTCCCCCACCTGTGAGTCTTTTACTTTGCTGGTCCTCTTCCTGAATTCTTCCATGATCTTCACATGACTGGCCCCTCCTCTTTGAAGCTTTATGTTACAGTGTCAATGACATCTGTTTAGAGAGGCTTCTTCTATCTTAGTTGGGTTTTTCCTCCTTCACAGGCTCAGCACTAAGAAGAATTTCTTCACAGAACTATTGTCTATAATTGTTTTATGTCTTTGTTTACTGTCTTTCCCATTTTTGGCTTCATGAGGAAGGACATTCTTAGTTTTTATTGTATTTTAATGTCTATCATACTTCCTGATAATCAATGCTTATTTGCCACATCAGTGAATGCATATACCATAACATTTATATTTTTCCTTAGGTGCCTGAAAGTAATTTGTCTTCAGAATTTTGTCTTCTAAGGATCTAATAACAACAATGATTATTTAAGGAAACTTGAATGACAAAATTAGTAATGTTTCTATAATATCTTCTTCTATAGTAAATCTAAAGTGAGTAAATCTAATTGCTTTTTTATATTGTATTTATCCAGAGACAGCTTCATGAGTCAGAGGTGCCTCTCAATGCGTGACTTACACAAGACAAGGGTTTATGCTGTCAACTGCCTTTTTATACCTGTAGTCACCTAGGTCATTAGGCAGTTTGCATTGTTTTCTCTTGGTTATATAGATATTAAAGAAAACTTGTCCCTTATTATACATTAAAAAGGGGGTAAGCTACTATTTTTTTCTTCTAAGTATATGAACTGGAAAGATTTGAAAAATGGATGATCAGAGAAATGAAGGTCAGTTTTTCCTAATTTTTAATTTTTGTGAGTACATAGTAGGTATATATATTTATGGGGTACATAAGATATTTTGATACCTATAAGGCTTAATAATCTCATCAGGGTAAATGGGGCATCCCATCTCAAATATTTGTCATTTCTTTGTGTTACAGATATTTCAATTAAACTCTTTTAGTTATTTGAAAATGTACAATGAATTTTCTTTAACTGTAATCACCCTGTTCTGTTATCAAATACTAGATCTTATTCTAACTATATTTTTGTACCTATTACCCATCCCCGGCCCTGCTGCTCCCACTCCCCTTCCTAGCCTCGGTAACCATTCTTCTGCTCTCTATCTCTTTGAGTTCAGTTGTTTTAATTTTCAGCTCCCACAGATGAGTGAGAGCATGTGAAGTTTTTCTTTCTGTGTGTGGCTCATTTCACTTACGATAGTGTCTTCCAGTTCCATCCATGTTGTTGCGAATGACAGGACTTCATTTTTTATGGTTGAATAGTACTCTATTGTGTACATTTACCACATTTTCTTTATTCATTCATCTGCTGATGGACATTTAAGTTGCTTCCAAATCTTAGATACTGTGAACGATACTGCAATAAACAGGTGAGTGTAGACACCTCTTTGATATACTGACTTCCTTTCTTTGGGGTTTATACCTAGCAGTGGGACTGCTGGATCATATGGTAGTTTTATTTTTAGTTTTTTGAGACATCCTCTTACTGTTCTCCATACTGGCTTTACTAATTTACATTCCCACCAACAATGTATGATGGTTTGCTTTTCTCCATACCTTCATCAGCATTTGTTACTGCCCATATTTGGATAACAGCCATTTTAACTGGGTAGAGATGATATTTCATTGTAGTTTTTATTTTTATTTCAGTGGTGTTGAGCAGAAGGTCAGTTATTTTTGTATGACAACCCCAGACTTGCGAAAAGAAAAAAGCAGTTGTTATTTATAACAACTATTATCACAGATTTTAATTCCACAATCATCATACTTCCTTATTGATAAAACAGTTTAAAGGAAGTACTTGGCAGGATATATTTTTAAAAGGCATTATGAAAAGCTACATAAATTTCCCCAATCGAATTTTTCCATTTAAAAGTTTAAGAAGTGATATATTTTCACTTTTTTCAAAAAGTACAATTTGAGGCATTCCTATTCTCATCACCAAGATTTAACATATATTAACACTTTGTCATATTTGTTTCGTATCATTTTTGAAAAAAATATTTTTGAGACAGAGTCTTGTTATGTTGTGCAGGTTGGTCTTGAACTCCTGGCCTTCAGCAATTCTCCCACCTTCAGCCTCCCAAGTAGCTGGGATTATAGCCTCAAGCCGCTGTGCCTGTCTCTCATATCATCTTCTGTTTTTTAAAAGGAAGAATTAATATATTACATATGTAATGGAAGTTTCGTTTGTTGTTATACGAGGTTTTGGCCCATGATTGTTTCTTCTCTCACTCCCCAGAGTTGAATATATGTATTTAATCTGCATGATAGCAAGGGAAGAAATAATTTCTGCTTCTAAGAGGTTGATATTGATATAGCTCGAAGGGGAAAAGATAGAATGTTGTTAAAGACAAAATACTTGGTTTCCTTGAGGAAATCTATTTTGCTATTTCATCTGGGGCCCTGTATGAAAGGTTCAGAAAAGTTCGTAGCTTATGTATGTCTTTTTCCAAACTTGAGTTAAAAACAAGGATCACTAATATTTAAGACA
>NW_022437071.1:3640697-3710603 GCF_009761245.1 Sapajus apella | reverse complement strand
TATAGAGAGAGAGAGAGAGAGAGAGAGAGTCTTAAACATTAGTTATACCATTTGTGTGTTTTTCATTCATGTATTAGTATTATTTACATAAATGACAAAATTCAGCTTGGTTTTTAAAAAATGCTTTTCAGAGTAATCTCTTCTGGAGATTAATCCCTGGGGGCATATGTAGCTTTAGTTTAACTGTTCTAAATAATACCAATATATTATAGCTTGTTTTTCCAGTCTGTATTCCACCCTCCTGTCCCTTCCTTTCCTGTTTCCTTTCCTCTCCTTCCCTTTTTCCGGAACTTGGGTGTGTGTGATTCCTAGGTAGTCATTACTGAAAGCATGATCAGCATTTTGTGGTTATAAAAAAAAACAACAACAACAAAACTGCACTGGGTACATTTCCACTAAATGTATAGAGAATATATCTGAGGAAATGCAGTAGCACTTCAGATAGATCCTGATTGATTGGTATTGGACCTGTGGAGACTGCTAGATTAAACAGGAGGCCGATAGTCCTTCCTGTGGGAGTCTTGCCTTTGGGTGTGTCCATCATCTGCTGAATTATCACTGCATTCAGATCAGCTCTAGGGGAAGGTTACTTCTACTATGTGGTCCAGATGAACCTGCCCTGCTCTCCTCACTCTGGAAACTTGGCCGAGGTGGGAATCATCAGAGCAGCTGGCCTGGTTAGGAGTCCCCATCTTCCGATTAATGACAAGTGTGCTCCCTGGTGTTTGTTTCAAATTAATTTCCTCTTTGTGAATGGTGTCTGCAGCTTGCGGAGATGGCCTTTGGGGAATTAGTCTCCTAAGTCTCTGGTTGCCAGATCAAATTGTGAAGTTGAGTCCTGAGAGCAAGCTTAGAGCAGTAAATTGTATTTTTTCCTCTCTGAAAACCACTTGCCTACTATGAGTTTCTTGCCTTTTTTTTTCCTCTTCTCTCTTTAGTTTTTGGACTTGGCACAACTATAAGTTTATGTCAGCTTTGATTGATGTGGTCCTGTCTGGTTGTCAGCACCTTCTCGTGTTCTGCCAGCCACGTGGAGGGGCTCTACGCCTTGCCTCCTCACCCCCTGCCTGTGGACAATCCCTCTTCTCTTGCAGTGTGGGCCATTGCTGGGCATCACTTAGCTGGTTTGGTTTCCCTGATTCCCCTTGTCTATCTCCTTTCCATCTGAGTAATTTCAAAGTTTAGCTCTGATTCTGCCTCTCCTCTGCTCCTCGTGAACTTTTGATGGCTCTCCATGCTACAGAGAAAAGGTCTCATTCTCATTTATAACAGGGTATTGCACATTATAAATGCTCATAAAATATTTGCAATTTGACTGGGCTACAAATTAGAGCTATATTAAAGATCTCCAGAATCCACATGATGCCTGTGCCATGCTGACTGTACTATCTAAGGACAAAGAAATGGGTGCTGATACAGTAATGCTCTTTTCTCACTGGGAATGTGATCTTCCTGGTTGAATGTGTTACATGTTTTATTCATTCTGTATTCTTCTTTTCATTGGCAGTTGTGTAGTGTTGATGTCTCAGACTCTTAGGTTGTATCTAAATATTATGATGATTCCACCTCAAAATATTGCTGAACTGACAATGGTCAAAGAAAATCTTCAAAAACTAGTTCAAAGAAAGAAACGACAAGGCTTTGCTTATTTTTCAGTTGCCAAGAATAACATAAAAATCTCTTTAGGAGGGAGAAAATCACAAGGACATCTCACAATACTTCTTCTCAATAGCAAAGTAGAGTGAATATAGTTAATAGTGTATTATATTTTTCAAAATAGCTAGAAGAGAGGACTCGAAATGTTCCAGCATGTAATAGAAATTATAAATGTTTGAGGTGATGGTTATCCTAAATACCATGATTTGATCATTATCCATTCTATGGTGGTAACAAAATATCACATACATAAAAATGTAAAAATACTATGTATCAATAAAACATTTAAAAATTATGGTTAACCATAGCAATTCAGGAATTAGTGACATATAATAAATAATATGCCAATTTGGATTATTTCTGATTTGGATCCCTTTGCTGCTAAGAGGCAATACAGAGGAGTAAATTTGCTTTGCTTATGCTGTCTCCTCTCTAGAATGCCATGTCTGTTCTTTCAGATGTCCAAATTCTACCCTTTCTTGAGTGTAGCTTGTCTCTCCTTTTCCATGAAGTCCCCATGCCTTTCCAGACTTCCTTATTGATTTTTTTTATACTTAAATATTTGTAATATACATTTCATAGCTTATTATTTAGTGGCATTTTCTAATTTTATTAAAAGTTTTTAATTCCTATATTCTTATATCCCTTCCTTTTTCAACCCTCATGCCAAACCCTTAAGGAAAAAAAGATGGCATAGACCTATTTTTATCCTATTTCTAGTACTGGACCCATAATAGGTTCTTATTTGATGATTAATTGAATGGGAAATAAACCTTAGATGTAGATTTCTAGTAGGTGTTAACATTTTGTAATCATATTATTAAAAATGAATGTGATTTAACAGTTCTAGACCAGTCATTACTGGGGCTTCTGAGCACTGTGTATATTATTCTCCACATAGATTTGAATGCCATTGAGTATATTAAAAATAGTTCTGTATATAGGACTTGAAACACAACTGTTTCCCCCTAGTATTGAGTAGGTGCATAGTTAACATCCACTATTCCTATTCTTTGGAAATCAGCTTAAAAATGATAATAAAATTGCATTTTTCAGAGTTTTTTTAGGTAATAAAAAGGGGCACATTTGTGACATGGATGCTCTTCCTAATATTTTTCTCCTCAAGTCTGTTATAGGATTTTTTATTACATATTTCTGTGGCATCTCTACATTGGGATTCTCTTTGTGCATGAATCTTTCTATGCACAAGAGTGTCATCTCTGCCAGCAGCATCTGACAGCATTGTAATTTAATGTATTCAGCTGCTAAGTTTCAGGAAGTTTCCTATAAGCCAAAACTTGTAAAGATTTCTCTCCCTTTAAAGTTTTGTTAATGATATTATTGTAACATTACTTTTTTAAACGTAAATTTTCTAAGAAAATGTGATTTTGTTTAGTGTTTGCCATTATAGAAGCCATTATTTTTCCCAAACTAGACTTTATTGTGAGACGTGGCATGCTTAATTTGTCCACTTGTAGAAAATGATGTAAGCTTATGGCTGCCTGTTGCAGCTTGAAACACCTTAAAACCAAAGTCTCAGGCCATATTATTTAATTTGTCAATGATCCTTGTTACATAGGAATTCCTACTAGAAGTCAAAAGGCATTTCTCAGAGGAGCCCTGAGTGGCAGGATGTAGTGTTCTCCTTTGATTTGTCCTTTTTCAATTTTCTTTGCAGTTATTTGATTTGTAAGAATTATTTAGATATTGAAAGTATTAACTGTTTTTAATATATTATGTTGATATATAGTAGTTCTGCTTTTTTATGAATTCCAGTTATTGAAATGGTCCATTGTGTTTTCTTTCCATAAGACATTTTAAATCTTATAACTTTTAAAACATTTTTAATAACCTAGAATTTTTTTTTTTGGTATAAGGTAAGGAAATAATTGATTTAAAAATATAATTTCAGCCAGTTTTGTTAAGCATTACTCCCAGTTCTCCTACTTTTTGTTGATGCCTAGCCAGATTTTTCTCTCGTTTGCTTTTCTTTTTTTTTTTTTAATTGCATTTTAGGTTTTGGGGTACATGTGAAGAACATGCAAGATTGTTGCATAGGTACACATATGGCAGCGTGATTTACTGCCTTCCTCCCCTTCACCTATATCTGGCATTTCTCCCCATGCTCTCTCTCCCCAACTCCCCACCTCCCACTGTCCCTCCCCTGTTTCCCCCCAACAGACCCCAGTGTGTGATGCTCCCCTCCCTGTGTCCATGTGTTCTCATTGTTCAACACTTGGCTGTGAGTGAGAACATGCTGTGTTTGATTTTCTGTTCTTGTGTCAGGGTGCTGAGAATGATGGTTTCCAGCTTCATCCATGTCCCTACAAAGGACATGAACTCATTGTTTTTGATGGCTGCATAATATTCCATGGTGTTTATGTGCCACATTTTCCCTGTCCAGTCTATCTTCAATGGGCATTTGGGTTGGTTCCAGGTCTTTGCTATTGTAAATAGTGCTGCAATGAACATTTGTGTGCATGTGCCCTTATAGTAGAACGATTTATAATCCTTTGGATATATACCCAGTAATGGGATTGCTGGGTCAAATGGAATTTCTATTTCTAGGTCCTTGAGGGATCGCCACACTGTCTTCCACAATGGTTGAATTAATTTATACTCCCACCAACAGTGTAAAAGTGTTCCTATTTCTCTACATCCTCTCCAGCATCTGTTGTCTCCAGATTTTTTAATGATCACCATTCTAACTGGCATGAGATGGTATCTCAATATAGTTTTGATTTGCATTTCTCTGATGACCAGTGATGATGAGCATTTTTTCATATGTTTTTTGGCCTCATGTATGTCTTCTTTTGTAAAGTGTCTGTTCATATCCTTCGCCCACTTTTGAATGGGCTTTTTTCTTGTAAATCTGTTTTAGTTCTTTGTAAATTCTGGATATCAGCCGTTTGTAAGATAGGTAGACTGCAAAAATTTTTTCCCGTTCTGTTGGTTGCCGATTCATTGTAATGACTGTTTCTTTTGCTGTGCAGAAGCTGCGGAGTTTGATTAGGTCCCATTTGTCTATTTTGGCTTTTGTTGCCAATCTTCTTTGCTTTTCTATGTGAGGCTTTTCCAGAGCATCATCCTATTTTAAAATAAAATGTCAGGCTGCTTCTTTCACTTTGCCAGTCATGCCCAGTTTCATACCCTGTGCAGATCTTCTGTTTGGCCTCATTCTTTTTTTTGCCCAGGTCATCTGTGAGTGTCAGGCATCAAGAAGTCCCGTAGGCATCCCTTGAGGTGATCCTCTCTAAAAGATACTTGTTCATCAACTAACCAGCTTTAGAATGATATGACTTTGTTTTCTGAGTGTGGAAAGTGATTAAAAACTAACCAAAAAAAACCTTGTCAATGTTATTTCTTTAATCTCTGTGTGTTCTGTGTCTGTTTTAGAAGGAAATAAACTGTCAATTAATTCAGAGCGCCTTTGTGAGTAGGGAAAGGACTTCTGAAAGTTGAACAATCCACATGTTCCCAAAGTGAAAAGACCTTTTTGAGTATCTTCTAGTTTGTTATTTTTTTGTTTCTTTCCACTTTTTGACTTTTAATGTTTTCCTTTTTCTTTTATTTTCTTCCATTATCATGGTGGTTCTCTATGCTGCCTTTGCCTCATTTTCCATCTTCTTCCCTTACAACTGGTCCTGTTGCCAATTGTTTCTGTTTCTCACCCATTTTTCTGCTGCCTTCTTACTGTTTTTTGTGGGATGATCTCAGGTTATCCTGGATAAATGGAAAAAATGTGTTTGGAGCCTTGATGTAACATGATTACCTATTGGGTGATTATACTTGGATCGAAAAATAAGATTGTTCAGCTGAAGCACTGAGGGAAAAACTGTCTCCTAGATTTCCTTACTGAAAAATCCCAAATCATAAGAAACAGTTTTTGGCCTTGTCATATAAATATAATGACTAAGGCAACATTCACATGAGACTGTGATGTTTTATAAAATTTCATGAGACAGTACAATTTCCATCTCTCATAGTAATTTTTAAAATTATCATAATTCTTTAGTTATAGCTATAAATAGAATATGTGGAATTGAAAGCATGACTGGAAAGGAACTTAGTTTCCTGGGCAAGAACTTCACTTTCTTCTGGTTCTGAGAAGGAAACATACAACTCCTGTCACTCCTTTCTGCGTGTGTTTCTTCTGTCCTCATTGCCTTGTGGTCTTCTGTGGCTCTGAATGTGTAGAAAGCACTGATGGAGAGATGTGAATGCCATAAAAGCAAGAATGCCTGAGTGACATCCCACCTCTATAGGGAATATTCCCAGCTCCCAAAGGCAAGGTTGAAAATCCTAGTCTAGGCTGCTGCTGTTGGAGTCCAAGTATCTCCAGGATTTACCCTTTCAGTAGTAATTTATCAGCAGAATTTGAATCAACCTTTGCTTTCATTGAAAATTGTTTGTTAAGAAGTTATTTCAGAATATATGGTCTTTACAAACACATAAACTTCTAGAAACATTTATAACTACAAATGTGTTGTTTTTACTACAGCATATCATTTTCTAGTAGCAGTAAGTTATGCTGTAGCTTGACTATTCTTAAAACCTTCCTGGCAGTGTTTCTCTAGGAAATTGAGATCCTTAAAATTTTTAGTTTTCTTCGTTATAATTTACAAAAAGGAAAAGTTGTTTTGTAAATTCTATCATTCTCAATGTCATAATGTTTGGGTTATTTGATAAAGAACTGCAATATGAGTGAAAATTTGATATTCTAAAGTATACAATAAAATGGGGTTTGCCTACAAAAATGCATTGTAATTTGCACAGTGTAGTGCCTTTGCATAGTGACTTTTATGCTGTTGTTTTGGAATGTTGTTTGAATATCTTCTTTCATCTTTCAGTGCATTTCGAATATATTTTTCTGGTCCTTTCCCTTAATGTGTAAGTTCATTGGTTTTCAGATTTTAGTTTTCTTAAAAATATTGCACATTATAAATGCTCATAAAATATTTGCAATTTGACTGGGCTACAAATTAAAGCTATATTAAGGACCTCCAGAATCCACATGATGCCTGTGCCATGCTGACTGTACTATGCAAGGACAAAGAAATGGGTGCTGATACAGTAATGCTCTTTTCTCTCTGTGAATGTGATCTTCCTTGTTGAACGTGTTACATATTTTATTTATTCTGTATTCTTCTTTTCATTGGGAGTTTGGTAGTGTTGATTTCTCAAACTCTGGTTGTATTTAATTATAGTGATGATTCCACCTCAAAATGTTGCTGAACTGACAATGGTCAAAGGAAACCTTCAAAAAGTAGTTCAAAGAAAATAACGATGAGGCTTTGCTTATTTTTCAGTTGCCAAGAATAACATAAAAATCTGTTCAGGAGGGAGAAAATCACAAGAGCATCTCACAATACTTCTTAAGGATCAGAGGCAAGATCTGTTAATATAATAATCTCCTTCCCTTTTAGCAGGTTGCAGTCAGTGTTGTGAATAGTTGAGAATAGCTTATTTGCAGGGAAGTTATCAAAAATGCCCTCATCATTTGGCATTATTTATCAGGAACTTCAAAAATGTTCATACTCTTTAGTCCAGAAAATTATTCACTTCTAGGAATTTGTTATCAGGAAATAATTAGACATATGGATTAATATTTAGATACAGAAGTATTATTATTTTCATTGATTGTAATTGTTAAAAGTTGGGAAAAAACTTTATGTGTTCAGTAACAGGGTATTGACTAAATGCATTTTAGCCTCTTATGAAATAGTATACTGTGGAGCTAAAAAATCATGTCATGTGTCAAAAATAATAGAGCATATACTCTGGGTCCCTGGCAACAGTTCAGATTCTACAAGATTTAAGTGTCTTGTCTTATATTTTGGCGTTCTGGAATTGAAGGTGACTTATAAGGGCAGCTGATCATTGATGGGTATTTGAATCATGAATTGAGTTTTAGGGCCAAAAGTAACCTACCAATTTAATTAAAATAATAGATAGTTTCTTAGTTTTTATACTACATCATTTCCTTTTTTCTAGTAGTCATGAAAAATATATACCTACAGAAATATTATAAGAAAATGATTTTTGGGGTTTGAAAAGCAATTTGAAAAAGGTGTGTCTCTTTTGAATTTTAGTATTCTATGCACATTAATTACTTTTGCCTTGTCTTTCTTAATCACATTTCATTAAAAAACGTTCTTCTTAGACCTGTCATGTTCTTTTCATTTATATTTGTCATTTCTGTGTTCAATAGTAGCCCTTGTTCGTGAGTAGTTTCTAATCATTAGCATTGCTTAGCCCATATGTATCACATATTTCTGCTTAAGATGGAAATTTTAGCACTAAAACCTTAAGAAATCATAATGCGCAAAGCTTCCTAGGTTATTATATAAAATATCATTGTTTTGAGATTTGATTAAATATGTATGTAGAAAGCATTGTTTCTAAACAAGTATTTGGATTCCAAAATCAATCATTATTAGTCAGGTTTATGAAAATTATTACGTTTTGCTTGAAATCTGAGCACTATACTTCTGTAAATTGTTAAATCTCAACACTTGCTACTTATTTGTAAATGTACAAGTTTCTATAGAGGAACAGTACCATTTGATCAGTTTCTGTTCCTGCTGATCCTGGACTTGTACACTGAAACATATTGCCACCTTCACTGCAAAAGAGGGAAAAAGATCTAAGAAGCATCTTGTATTGCTTTTAAAGGAACATGTCATAAATTATATTGAATTTCATTGCAAATTTAAAAGATCAAGGATGTCTATGGATTGCTAGTATCTTTTTGGTCTTAGATATTTGCAAAACTTAGTCAGACTTAGAAGGAGCATATAGGAAGCAGAGTGGGGCTGGACTGTATATAAACCATGAAACTCTAGGGATATCCTGCACAGAGATGTGCTGCCTGAACATTGTACAAGGCCATGTGCAGGGGCCCTGGAGCACTATGATCCTGCTCTTGTTTCTGGCTTGTTCCCCTTGAGAAGCAAGTGTGTGATGTGGAATCAAATCAGTGCTGCTAATCAAATCTCTTATGAGTATCTCTAAAAGCCCTGTCTCAAATATAAGAGCAGAGGATAAATTGGATTCTTTTAATGTGGGGAATAATAACATTTTCTACTCTATAAGGAGAGAAGCAGCAGAGTTAGGTTCTAAACGGTGAACCTAACTGCAAAGGAAAGAAAGTTGCTGCGGCTTCCAACTTTACTCTTTCAAATATCTATTTAAAATGAAATATTTGACAAAGGATCAAGAGGAAAGGGTTAGAATTTGCAGTGGAATGACCTTTCTTAGACAAGTACTCGGATTTGAAATGATCATTTTGACACCTAGAAACCAAAAATTTCCATGGCTTTAATGTACAGTCGTCTTTCTATGACCATGGGTTCCACATTCATGGATTCAACCAAACAGAGATGGAAAATACAATGAAAAAAGCATCTGTACTGAACATGTACAGCCATTTTTCTTGTCATTAATCCATAAACAATTCAGTATAACAACTATTTATAAAGCATTTACATTGTATTCTGTATTATAAGGGACCTAGAGATGATTTCAAGTACATGGAAGTATGTGCTTGCTTATATACAAGTATTATGTCATTTTATATCAGGGACTTGAGAATCTGTAGATTTTGCTATCTGAGGGAGGACCTGGAACCAATCCTTCATGCATTCTGAGGAATGACTATAGTTCTTTTTTTTGGGTGATGAGCACTAGGAAATAAAATGCACTGTACATTATAACATTTGTTGTTAGGTTAGGTTTGTTCTGCAGTGTTTGACTGAGCAACGCCTCATTTGAAAAAAACGGTGGCAGTTAGGATTGTTCACTGTGCTTTATTACAGGGGATTTACACTCAAAATACTGGTATTTTCACAACAAGAAAAATTGTGCCAAATATTTCAAAGTATGTGCTTACCCTCAAGGGTTGAAGATAGTAAAAAGCCATTATTGGAGACTTAAGTTTCAAAATGGTTCTGTAGAAGCAAGCTGGCTTCAGTGTCCCCCACAGAAAACCAAAAACAAAGTACAGCACCAAGATTAACATCAGCAGTATCCCAGAACTCAATATGAGGATGAGTCAGTTCCTGGGGTCACAGAGAAGTGAAGACACGCCCAGCAGATGTTAGAATATAACTTCCATATCTGTGATGCCCTTTTCCCCAGTCAGTCCAGCAATAAGCACATGGAAAATGTTCTGTAACTCATGGTTTCTAACTGTGGAAAAAGTGAGATTGAGGTGGGTAGCCATCTTCCCCATTCTTTTGTGTTCCCTCACAGGAGACCTGCCCTGCCTAAACCCACAGGAAGCAGCACAAGTGCCTAAAGGGAGAAATATCCTTGAGGATAGCCAGAGACAAAAGGCAGAGGCAGGGCTACCATCTGCAGCCCTGGAAACCCTGCTTTGTAACATGGCCAAAGGAATGCCAAATCAGAGTGGCTGTTCAGTACCATGCTATAGGCGGTACATTCCACAGATTTCCTGGGTACAAACCCTGAACCAGCCTCCCCACACTGCTAGTATCCCCTTTGAGACCTCCCTCATTTGGGACTAGTAGCACACTAATTGTTTGCTAGAACCAAGGAAAATCTGGGCTTAAGGTGCCATCTAATACTGAAAAGGAGGCCACAACCTAGCATCAAAAAAAAGAAAAAAGAGAAGTGTAACAGGTAAATTACGAAGAATCTCTAAGCAAACAAACATACCCAACAAAAAACAAGCCAGAGAGAGAAGACTGGAATAAATACAAAGAGGTGCATCCACAAGAAACAATAGCAAACAGGGACCCATGACCTCCCCAAATGGACAAAGAAAGGTACCAGTGACTAATGAAACAGCAATATATGGACTCTCTGAACAAGAATTCAAAATAGCAATTTTAAGGAAACTCAGTCATCTCCAAGATAACACAGACAAGTGATTCATAAATTTGCCAGAGAAATTTAACAAAGAGATTGAAATAATTTTTAAAAATCAAGCAGAAATTTGGAACTGAGAAATACATTTGCTGAGCTGAAAAATTTATTAGAGAGAGACTCAACAGCTCAATAGCTCAAGCAGAGGAAAGGATCAGTGAGCTCAAAGACAGGCTATTTGAAATGATATAATCAGAGGAGAAAAAAGAACAAAAAGGAATGACAGATCACCTACGAGTTATAGAATGTTAGCTCCAAATATGAAATATAAGAATTATTGGTGTTTGAGAGGGAGTTGAAGAAGAACAAGGAGTAGAAAGATTATTCAAAGAAATTGTAGAAAACTTTTCAAAACTTGAGAAAGGTAAATATTTAGGTACAGAAAGGTCAGAGAAACATCAAACAGATTCATCCCCAATAAGACTCTGCCAAGGAGCAAACTGTCAAAGGTCAAGGACAAAGAAAGGATTTTAAAAACAGAAAGAGAAAAGAAGCAAGTAACATATAAAGGAACTCCTGTTGATCTGGCAACAGACTTCTCAACAGGAACCATACATTTTCAAAGTGCTGCAGGGGTAGGAGGAACACCCCCACCCCCCACTGCCATCCAAGAGTACTGTTTCAACAAAGGTATCCTTCACATACAAAGAGAGATAATCTTTGCCAGACAGACAAAAGTTGAAAGAATTCACCACCATCAGACTTGTCTTACAAGAAATGCTAAAGAGAGTTTTTCATTCTGAAAGAAAAAGACTCCTGTGCTTAAAAAAAAATGAAGGTATTAAACCCACTGGTAAAATTTAAGTTCAGCTACAACCCAAGAATACTTTAATGCTGAAATTATGGGCTGGGTGTGGTGATTCATGCCTGTAATCCCAGCACTTTGGGAGGCCAAGGCGGGCGGATTACTAGGTCAGGATCAAGACCATCCTGGCTAACATGGTGAAACCCCATCTCTACTAAAAATATAAAAAATTAGCTGGGTGTGGTGACATGTGTCTGTAGTCCCAGCACCTGGGGAGGCTGAGGCAGGAGAATCACTTGAACGCCAGGGGGCGGAGGTTGCAATGAACCGAAATTGCGCCACTGCACTCCAGCCTGGGCGAGACTGAGGCTGTCTCAAAAAAAAAGAAAAATACTGCAATTATGATGTATGATACACTCATAACTTCAGTGTGAAGCCTAAAGGACAAATCTATCAAAAAGAATAATAGCTACAGAAACCTGTTGAGATAGTCAACACAAAAATGTGTAAATTGAGAAAAAAAAGTAAAAATGTGGAGAGAATGGAGTTAAAGATTTTTAAAGTTCCCTTGTTTCTTTTTTTTAAGTGATCTTTGATAAGTTGTCATCTCTGTAAAATGACTTGTTATGTCTACAAGATGTTTTTGTAAGCCTTATGGTAACCTAAATGTTAAAACCTATAATAGATACTCTAAAAATAGAAAAAGCAATGAATTAAAACATGTTACCAGAGGAAGTCACTTAACCACAAAGGAAGACAGTAAAAAAGGAAGAAAGGAATTACAAAGCAACCAGAAAACAAGCAACAAAATGACACTAGTAAGTCCTTACCCATCAGCAACAGCACTGAGTATAAATGGATGCAGTTCTCCAATTTAAAGTCATAGGCTGGATGAATACACAAAGGAATGAAACCCAACTATATGCTTCCTATAAAGAAACCCACCTCACCTATAAGGATACATATAGACTGAAAGTACAGGTATAGAAAAAGATATTCTATGCAAATAAAAACCAAAAAAAATGGGGGGAATATTTATACTTAGATTAAACAAATTATTAGTTAAAGATTTTAGATTTTGACTAATAGAGATAAAGGTCACTATATAATAATATAAGGGGTAAATTCAGTTGGAAGATAAAACAATTAAAAATATCTATGCACCCAGCCAGGTGCGATGGCTCACGCCTATAATCCCAGCACTTTGGGAGACTGAGGTGGGTGGATCAAGAAGTCAAGAGATCAAGACCATCCTGGTCAACATAGCAAAACCCCTTCTCTACTAAAAATACAAAAATTAGCCGGGTGTGGTGGCGCGCATCTGTAGCCCCAGCTACTCAGGAGGCTGAGACAAAAGAATGGCTTGACCCTGGGAGGCAGAGGTTGCAGTGAGCTGAGATCATGCCACTGCACTCCAGCCTGGTGACAGAGTGAGACTCCGTCTCAAAAAATAAATAAAATAAATGTATGCACCCAACATAAGAGCACACAAGTATTTATAAGGCAACATTGGTAAATCTGAAGAGAGAGAGAGTCTGCAATAAAGTAACAGTCATGAACTTCAACACTCCACTCTCAATAATAGACTAATTATCCAGATAGAAAAATCAACAAAGAAAGAGCAGAGTTAAACTGCTACATTAGACCAAATAGACCTAACTGACATTTACAGAATGTTTCACCCAGCTGCTGTAGAATACACATTCTTTTCATTAGCACATGGAAGATCATTCAGAATACACCATATGTTAGGCCAGGAAAAAAGTCTCAGCAAATTTAAAAGAGCAATATATTTACATATATTTTTTGACCACAATGATATAAAATAACAAATCAATAACAAGAAGAACCTCTCTGAAATGAGACAAACACATGGAAATTAGACAACATTCTCCTAAATGACCAAAGGGTCAATGAATAAATTAAGAAATTTAAAACATTCTTGAAACAAATCAAAGTGGAAATATGACATACTAAAATCTATGGGATACAGCAACAGCAGTACTGAGAGGGAAGTTTATAGCAATAAATACCTACATCAAAAAATATAAAGACTTCAAATGAACTAATGCACCTCAAGGAACTAGAAAAGCAAGAACAAACTAAACCCAGCCTTAAAAATGAAAAGTTGGTTTTCTGAAAGATAAACAATATTGAGAAACCTTTAAGAAGACTACCAAAACAGTGAGACGGCCCAAATGAATAAAATGGGAAACAAGAGAGGAGACATAACAGCTGAGACCACATTACTAAAAGGAATCATTAGAAACTATTGTTAAGTATAGGCCAAAAAATTGGGAAAACTAGAAGAATCAGATAAATTTCTGGACACTTACAACCTGACAAGATTAAGCCCTGAAGAAATAGAAAACCTTAGCAAACCAATCAGGAGCAACAAGATTGAAACCGTAATAAAAGTCTCTCTTTAAAGAAAAGCCCAGGATGTGATCACTTCACTGCCACATTCTACCAAACATTTAAAGAACTGATACCAATTCAACTCAAACTCCAAAAAAAAAAAAAAAAAAAAAAAAAAAGAGGAAGAAAAACTTTCAAACTTATTCTGCAAAGCTAGCATCACCCAGTACCAAAACCAGACAAACACAAAACAGAAAACAGACTGCAGGCCAGTATCATTGATAAACAGAGACAAAAGTCCTCAACAAAATACTAGCAAACTGAATTCAGCAACACATTAAAAAGATCATTCACTATGATCAAGTGGGATGCATCCTAGGATATGATGATAGTTCAACATATGGAAATTAATAAATGTAATGTATCCTCTTAAGAACAAAAACTATATGATCTTTCCAACAGATGATGAAAAAATGTTTGATAAAATTTAGCATCACTTTATGATAAAAATCCTATACTTAAATATAGAAGGACCATAACTCAAAATAATAAAGGCGATATATGACAAACCCACAGTCAATAGCATATTGAATGGGGGAAAAATTGAAAGCCTTTTTGCTAAGATCTGAAAAAGACACAGATGCCCATTTTTATTCAATATAATACTAGAAGTCCTGGCCAAAGTAGTGAAGCCAGAGAAAGAAATAAAGGCCATCTATATTGGAAAGGAAGAAGTCAAATTTATCTTTATTTGCAGATGACATCAGCATATATTTAGAAAAATCAAAAGATTCTACAAAGAAAATCCCATTAGAACAAAAAAAGGAATCAGCAAAGTTGCAGCATACAAAACCAACATGCAAAAATCAGTACCATTTATGTAAGCCAACAGTGAACAATCTGAAAAAGAAGAAAGCAATCTCATTTGCAGTAGCTACAAAGAACATAAAATAACAAGAATTAATTAATTTATTTATTGTATTTGGGCTCTGGGGTACATGTGCACATCTTGCATCCTGCAGGATTTTTGCAAAGGTACATACATGCCATGGTGGTTTGCTGTCTCCATCCCCACCCCGTCATCTATGTCAGGCATTTCTCCCAGTGTTATCCCTCCCCATCCTCCTTGCCCCTATCCCACCATCCTTCCCCCCCTCCCCTCCAGCCCCCCCACCTAGTCCTGTGGGTGTTGTTCCCTTCCCTGTGCCCAAGTGTTCTCATTGTTCAACACCTGCCTATCAGTGAAAACACGAGATGTTTGGTTTTCTGGTCTTGTGTCAGTTTGCTGAAAATGATGGTTTCTAGGTTCATCCATGTTTCTACAAAGGACATGAACTCATCATTTTTTATGGCTGCATAGTATTCCATGTTGTATATGTGCCACATTTGTTTTGTCCAGTCTATCATTGATGGACATTTGGGTTGGTTCCAGGTCTTTGCTATCATAAACAGTGCCACAGTGAACATACGTGTGCATGTGTCTTTATGATAGAACGATTTATAATCCTTTAGGTATATACCCAGTAATGGGATTGCTGGGTCAAATGGAATTTCTATTTCTAGATCCTTGAGGAATTACCACACTGTCTTCCATAATGGTTGAACTCATTTACACTCCCACCAACAATATAAAAGTGTTCCTATTTCTCAGCATCCTCTCCAGCATCTGTTGTCTCCAGATTTTTTAATGATCGCCATTCTAACTGGTGTTAGGTGGTATCTCAAAATGGTTATGATTTGCATTTGTCTAATGAACAATGATGATGAGCATTTTTTCATATGTTTGTTGGCCGCATATTTGTCTTCTTTTGAAAAGTGTCTGCTCATATCCTTTGCTCACTTTTGGATGGATTTGTTTGTTTGTTTTCTTGTAAATCTGCTTTAGCTCTCTGTAGATTCTGGATTTTAGCCCTTCGTCAGATGGGTAGATTGTGAAAATTTTTTCCCATTCTGTTGGTTGCCGGTTTACTCTGATGATTATTTCCTTTGCTGTGCAGAAGCTCTTAAGTTTAATTAGGTCCTATTTGTCTATTTTGGCTTTTGTTGCCATTGCTTTTGGTGTTTTAGTCATAAAGTCCTTGCCTGTGCCTATGTCCTGAATGGTTTTGCCTAGGTTTTCTTCTAGGGTTTTTATGGTGTTAGTTCTTATGTTTAAATCTTTAATCCATCTGGAGTTAATTTTAGTGTAAGGTGTAAGGAAGGGGTCCAGTTTCAGCTTCCTGCATATGGCTAGCCAGTTTTCCCAACACCATTTATTAAACAGGGAATCCTTTCCCCATTGCTTGTTTTGGTCTGGTTTATCAAAGATCAGATGGTTGTAAATATGTGGCATTGCTTCCGAGGCCTCTGTTCTGTTCCATTGGTCTATATGTCTGTTTTGGTACCAGTACCATGCTGTTTTGATTATTGTAGTCTTGTAGTATAGTTTGAAATCAGGTACCTTGATGCCTCCGGCTTTGTTCTTTTTGCTTAGGATTGTCTTGGCTATGCAGGCTCTCTTTTGGTTCCATATGAAGTTTCAAGTGTTTTTTTCCAGTTCTGTGAAGAATGTCAATGGTAGCTTGTTGGGGATAGCATTGAATGTGTAAATTAGGCAGTATGACCATTTTCAAAATATTGATTCTTCCTAACCATGAGCATGGAATGTTTTTCCATCTGTTTGTGTCCTCTCTTATTTTCTTGATCAGTGGTTTGTATTTTTCCTTGAAGAGGTCTTTTACCTCTTTGGTTAGTTGTACTCCTAGATATTTTATTCTCTTTGTTACAATTGTAAATGGGAGTTCGCTCATGATTTGGCTCTCTGTTTGTCTATTATTGGTGTAGAAGAATGCATGTGATTTTTGCACATTGATTTTGTATCCTGAGACTTTGCCAAAGTTGCTTATCAGCTTAAGGAGGTTTTGGGCTGAGACGATGGGGTCTTCTCAATATACAATTATGTTGTCTGCAAATAGGGACAATTTGACTTCTTCTTTTCCTAACTGAATGTCCTTTATTTCTTTTTCTTGCCTAATTACTCTGGCTAGAACTTCCAATACTATATTGAATAGGAGTGGTGAGAGAGAGCATCCTTGTCTAATACCAGTTTTTAAAGGGAATGCTTCTAATTTTTCCCCATTTAGTATGATATTGGCTGTGGGTTTGTCATAAATAGCTTTTATTGTTTTGAGATACATTCCATTGATACCTAGTTTATTGAGAGTTTTAGCATAAAGGGCTGTTGAATTTTGTCAAAGGCCTTCTCTGCATCTGTTGAGATAATCATGTGGTTTTTGTCTTTGGTTCTGTTTATGTGGTGAATTAGGTTTATAGATTTGCATATGTTGAACCAGCCTGCATCCCCGGAAGGAAGCCTGCTTGATTGTGGTGGATAAGCTTTCTGATGTGCTGTTGGATTTGGTTTGCCGGTATTTTATTGAATATTTTTGCATCAATGTTCATCATGGATATTGGCCTGTAGTTTTATTTTTTAGTTGTGTCTCTGCTAGATTTTGGTATCAGGATGATGTTGGTCTCACAGAAAGAGTTAGGGAGGATTCCCTCTTTTTGTATTGTTTGGAATAGTTTCAAAAGGAATGGTACCAGCTCCTCTTTGTGTGTCTGGTAGAATTCAGCTGTGAACCTGTCTGGACCTGGACTTTTTTTGGTTGGTAGGCTATTAATTGCTGCCTCGACTTCAGACCTTGTTATTGGTCTATTCAGGGTTCCAAGTTCTTGGCTTAGTTTTGGGAGTGTGCAAGTGTCCAGAAATTTATCCATTTCTTCCAGATTTACTGGTTTATGTGCATAGAGTTGTTTGTACTAATCTCTGATGGTAGTTTGTATTTCTGAAGAATTGGTGGTCATCTCCCCTTTATCGTTTTTTATTGCCTCTATTCGATCCTTCTCTTTGTTCTTTTTTATTAGTCTAACTAGCGGTCTACTTTGTTGATCCTTTCAAAATAACCAGCTCCTGGATTTATTGATATTTTGAAGGATTTTTTGTGTCTCTATCTCCTTCAGTTATGCTCTGTTCTTAGTTATTTCTTGTCTTCTGCTTGCTTTTGAGTTATTTTGATCTTGCTCCTCCAGCTCTTTCAATTTTGATGATAGAGTATCAATTTTAGGTCTTTCCTTGTTTTTCATGTGAGCATTTATTCCTATAAATTTCCCTCTAGACACTGCTTCAAATGTGTCTCATAGGTTCTGGTACGTTGTGTCTTCATTCTCGTTCATTTCAAAGAACATTTTTATTTCTGTCTTCATTTCATTGTTTATCCATTCATCATTCAGGAGCATGTTGTTCAGTTTCCATGTAATTGTGCGGTTTTGAGTGCTTTTCTTAATCCTGAGTTCTAATTTGATTGTGCTGTGCTCTGAGAGACTGTTATGATTTATGTTCTTTTGCATTTGCTGAGGAGTGATTTACTTATAATTATGTGGTAAGTTTTGGAGTAAGTGCAATGTGGTGCTGAGAAGAATGTATATTCTCCGGATTTGGGGTGGAGTGTCCTGTAAATGGTTATTAGATCTGCTTGGTCCAAATCTGCACTTACGTCCTGGATATCCTTGTTGACTTTCTGTCTCGTTGATCTGTCCAATATTGTCAGTCAAGTGTTAAAGTCTCCCACTATTTTTGTGCATGAGTCTAAGTCTCTTTGTAGGTCTTTAAGAAATTGCTTTATGTATCTGAGTGCTCCTGCATTGGGTGCATATATGTTTAGGATAGTTAGCTTTTCTTGTTGCATTGATCCTTTTACCATTATGTAATGCCCTTCTTTGTCTCTTTTGATCTTTGTTGGTTTAAAATCTGTTTTATCAGAGATGAGGATTGCTACCCCTGCTTTTTTTTGCTCTCCATTTGCTTGGTAAATCTTCTTGCATCCCTTTATTTTAAGTCTATGTGAGTCTTTGCATGTGACATGAGTCTCCTAAATACAGCACACCTATGGGTCTTGACTTTTTATCCTTTGCCAGTCTGTGTCTTTTATTGGGGCATTTAGGCCATTTACATTCATTCACTGTTAATATGGTTATGTTTGAATTTGATCCTGCCATTTTGTTACTGGCTGGTTGTTTTGCCTATAAGTTGATGTGGTGTCTTCATTGTGTCATTGTTCTTTACCATTTAGTACATTTTTGCAGTGGCTGGTATTGGTTGCTCCTGTCCCTGTTTAGTACTTCCTTTAGTAGCTCTTGTAAGGCAGGTCTTGTAGTGACGAAATCTCTCAGCAGTTTCTTGTCTGTAAAGGATTTTTTTCTCCTACACTTATTAAGCTTAGTTTGGCTGGGTATGAAATTCTGGGTTGGAAGTTCTTTTCTTTAAGGATGTTGAATATTGGCCCCCACTCCCTTCTAGCTTGCAGGGTTTCTGCTGCGAGATCCACTGTGAGTCTGATGGTCTTTCCTTTGTGGGAAGACCTTTCTCTCTGGCTGCCCTTAGGATTTTTTCCTTCATTTCAATCCTGGTGAATCTTACAAATATGTGCCTTGGGGTTGTTCTTCTTGAGGAATATCTTAGTGGTGTTCTCTGTTTTTCCTGGATTTGAATGTTGGCCTGCCTTGTTAGGTTGGGAAAGTTCTCTTGGATAATATCTTCAAGAGTGTTTTCCAGCTTGGATTCATTCTCCCTGTCACATTCAGTTATGCTGATCAAGCGTAGATTAGGTCTTTTCAAATAATCCCTTAGTTCTTGGAGGCTTTGTTCATTTTTTTTCACTCCTTTTTCTCTAATCTTGCCTTCTCCTTTTCTTTCATTGGTTTGATCTTCTATCTCTGGTATCCTTTCTTCTGCTTGATCAATTCAGCTGTTGAAAGTCCCAAACATGTGCCTCCCAAAGGTCTCGTGCTGTTTTTCAGCTCAAGTCGTTTATGTTCTACTCTAAGCTGGTTATTCTAGTTAGCATTTCATCTAAACTTTTTCAGTGTTCTCAGTTTCTTTGCATTGGGGCAGAATATAGCCTTTTAGCTTAGAGAAGTTTGTTATTACCCACCTTCTGAAGCTTGCTCCTGTCAACTCATCAGAATTCATTCTCTTTTTTTGTTCCCTTGATGGTGAGGAGTTGTGATCCCTGGGAGGAGAAGAGGTGTTCTGATCTTTGATGGTTTCCTCCTTTGCGCTGGCTTTTTTCCATCTTTGTGGATTTATCTCCCTTTAATCTTTGAAGTTGGTGATTTCAGGAGGGGTCTCTGAGTGGACAATTTTTTTCTGTTGAGGTTGGAGCTGTATCTTTTTTGGCTTGTAGAGGGCATTGCTGGGCTCTCTAGGATTCAGTCAGGTTTTTGGGTGGGTGGTCCTTCCCTGGAGTTTGTTTGCAGGTGAGATTGGCCCTGCCTTCCTAATGGCCTCTCCTTCCCCAGCTGGATGCCTTCCTGGTTGGGGTCAAGCTGGTGTATTTGCTGTCAAGCTCTCTGGCGAGGGCTTCAGTTTAAGTTCTGTGGAGGTGGGACCTGCCGGGCCTTATGGTCTGTTTCCCTGCTTTCAACCCTGCCTCCCCCTGTGGGACGGCCTGTCCCGCTGGCCTTAGTCCAAACTCCCATCCAAGTCCCAGCGACAACTTGCCGCACCCCACGGTAGCCGCTGCTGAGATTTGCATCAACTACCCACGGCGCCCCACCGTCTGTCAGGGCTCTCGTGGACCGTGGGTTGCAGGAGGGATGAGGTAAGCGCAGGATCCGAATTGGAGCACCGAGGGGGTTAAGTCCCCCAATCCTCCGAGCCAGCTGCACGTTTCAGGTGGGGACGCAGCTCCTTGTCTTGATTTGCCCCCCTGGGCGGCTCTCACCCTGCGACTCCTTCCCTATCAGTCCCGCAGGAACAAACCCGGCACGTCTTTTGGAATGGAGAAGTCCTCTAGCCCTCTGCGCCTCATTGGCTGGGAGCTGCATTCCAGTGCTGGCTTATCTCCACCATCTTGGTGCCCCGAGAACTAGAAATTAATTTAACTAAAGTGGATTAACATAAACCTTAAAATTCTGATGAAAGAAATTGAAAAGGTACATACCAAAAAATGGAAAGATACTCTATGCTCATGGATTGGAAAATTATTATTTTTCTGTTGAAAGAAAAACTTCAGGCAAATTAAATGTAAAGGACTTTAGTTGAGCAATGAACAATTCATGAATCTGGCAGCCCCCAGAATCACAGCAGATTCAGAGACTCCATGGGTACCTTGTGGTCAGAACAAATTTATAGACAGGAAAAGTAAAGTGATGTACAAAAATTGGAAGTGAGGTACAGAACAGCTGGATTGGTTACAGGTTGGCGTTTGCCTTATTTGAAAATAATTTGAACACTCAATACTCTGTGAGGTTGAAGTATGGCCTCTGGGATTGGCCATGCTCAGTTATTATTACAGGTGCATACTTCTGAGTTAGGTTTTCCATCTTGTCTACCTATTAATTTGGGTTGCAGTTCATCCACAAGACTCAAATATAGAAGTACGGAGTGTTTCTCAGGCCATACTTAGTTTGCTTAAACAGTTCAAATGACAGTGCTACCCAAATCAATCTACAGATTCAAAGCAATCGCTGTCAAAATATCAATGATATTCTTCACAGAAATAGAAAAACCGTCCTAAAATTTATAAGGAACCACAAAAGACCTTGAATAGCTAAAGCAATCCTGAGCAAAGCTGGAGGCATCACAGTATCTGACTTCAAAATATGCTACAAAACTATAGTAACCACATCAGCATGGCTTGAAAACAAACATGTAGACCAATGGAACAGAATAGAGAACCTAGATAGAAACCTACACATTTACAGCCAACTCATGTTAGACAGAGGCTCCAAGAACATGCAACGGGCAAACGGCAGTTTATTTAATAAATAAACTGGATAACCTTTTGTAGAAGAATGAAACTAAACCCTTATCTCTCATTATATATAAAAAGCAAAATAGAGGAAAGACTTAAATCTAAGACCTGAAACTGTGGAACTACTCGAAAAAAACATTGGGGAAATGCTCCAGAACATAAGTCTGGGCAAGGATTTTTTTGTATAACATCTCAAAAGCACAGAGAGCCAAAGCAAGATAGACAAATAGGGTTACATCAAGCTAAATTGCTTCTGCACAGCAAAGGTAACAATCAACAAAGTGAAGAGAGAGCTCACAGAATTAGAAAAAATATTTGCAAAGTATTCTTATGGCAAGAGATTAACAACCAGAATATATAAGGAACTCAATAGCAAAAGGACAAATACTGATTTAAAAAATAAATAAATGGGTACCATGCTCACTACTTGGGTAGTGGGATCATTTGTCCCACAAACTTCAGCATTGTAACAATATTCCCATGTAATGAATTTGCACATATACCCCCTGAATCTAAAATACAAGTTGAAATTACAAAAAATAGATAGACTGAGTAGAAATTTCTCAGAAGACATACAGATAGCTAATATTTATATTAAAAAAAGTTCAGCATCACTAATCATCACAAAAAAGCAAATTAAAACTACACCATTATCTCATTCCAGTTACAATGGCTTTTATAAAGAGGGCAGGGAATAATGGATGCTGGTGAGGATATGGAGAAGGTGGAACCTTCATATACTGTTGGTGGAAATGTAAATGATACAACTACTATAGAAAACTGTTTGAAGATTCTTCAGAAAACTAAAAATAGAACTAATATATGACCCAACACTTCCAGTACTGACTATATATCCAAAATAGTGGAAATCAATGTATTGAAGAGATATCTAAACTCCCGTGTTTAGTGTCGCACTATTCACAAGAGCCAAAATACGGAATTGACCTAGTGAGCAGATGAATAGATAATGAAAATGTGGTATATGTACACAGTAGAATATTATTCAACCATAAAGAGTGACATTGTCATTTGTTACAACATGAATGGGAATGGTGATCATCATGTTAAGTGAAGTAAGCCAAGCACAGAAAGTCAAATATTGTTGTCACTCATATGCGGAAGCTAAAAAAGTGGATCTCATGAAGACAGAGAAAGATTGGTGATTACCAGAGTTCGAGAAGGGAGGGATGAAGAGAAGTTGGCTAATGACTACAGATACACAGTTTGATAGAAAAAAAGTAAGTCTTAGCCTGTGATAGATCACTAAAGTGACTGTAGTTAACATGAATCTATTGTACATTTCAAGATGGCTGGAAGAGAATAATTTGAACATTCCCAGCGTAAAGAAAAGTTAAATATTTAAGGTGTTGTATATTCCAATTGCCCTGATTTGATATTTATGAATTATATGAATGTATCATATAAGGTATGTATGAATTTTTTATAATGTATGTATATATCATTTAATGTGTGTATGTATCATATAATGAATGTGTGAATTTTTTTATTGATGCATACTAGTTGTCCAGTATGCATCTAGAAAAATATGAGTGGAAAGTAAGTTACTATATTAATCTACATGTTATTATATATTTATGCCAGACAACCATCCCCCACCTTCTTTTTTGACTTGGTTCATATTTAGTTAAGTTACATTCTAGCAAATCTGGTTTTGAAAAAAATTGAGGAACTTCATAAGTTATGTTTGTGTTACTTCAGTTTTAGATATTTTTCTACATGACAGAACCTCATGTCTTTTATTTTTTTTTTTTTTTTTTTTGATAGTTGAACACTAAAAACAGAAAGGGCAAATAAGGAAACTGGTTTTGAATTAGGAAGCATCTTACAATTAATTGAGTTTTCAGTATATGCCAGGGGACTACGCCAGGTACAAATGAAATGATGTAACTGAAAAGTGAAATCCAGAACTTACATAGCTAAATGAATAGTACTTTTTCAAAGTTCTGTAATTAACATGGGAAACAGTAAGGTTGCTATTGCTCAAAGAATTTCTGGGTCTCTCATTTCTACGTTACCACGTTTTCCAGATAAGATGTGCTTTCACCACTTTTAAGTTTTGGACTTCCGATAGTATTTTGTTTGAACAAAGGTCTTCCACAGAGCAATAAAGAAAAAAAAACTGAAAATCATTGCTGCTTGTTGTACAACTCTAAAAGCATCTTTGCCTTAAAAAATATTCTTCTGAATAAAAGTTTATGTATACATTTCAGTAAAATTTCTAACAGTATAGAAATGATAAAAAAAAAAAAAAATGAAAGTGCAGGTTCATAGCAGTTTCACTTCCTAGATAGTCACTGTTCTTGACAGTCCGGTGCCTATTCTTCCTGAACATCCCGTTTTTTGGAGGAACAGGCGCCACCTGGCTGGGAATTGGGAAGGGAGGTATGGGAGTAGGGGCCACCCTGGGCAGTGGTCAGGTGTGAGAACACCCTTCCAATTTCTATACAGGTGTCCTCTGTATAGAGCAGGGGGAAGGCCAAGAGACTTTCTTCAACAGTCTAGCTGTTGGATGGTGAAATTAGAATAAATATTCAAACATACATGAATCATGAATTCAGTCTTGTTAGATTTTTCCCTTGTTGGTTTCTGTTAATTCCACAAGACTATTTACATTAAATAAACCTGTATGTAATATTACTTTTTTTTTTTTTGAGATGAAGTCTCACTCTGTCGCCCAGGCTAGAGTGCAGTGGCACGATCTTGGCTCACTGCAACCTCTGCCTTCCAGGTTCAGGTAATTCTCCTGCCTCAGCCTCCTGAGTAGCTGGGATTATAGGCATGTGCTACCACGCCCAGCTAATTTTTATATTTTTAGTAGAGACGGGGTTTCATCATGTTGGTCAGGCTGGTCTCAAACTCCTGACCTCGTGATCCACCTGCCTTGGCCTCCCAAAGTGCTGGGCATACAGGTGTGAGCCACCACACCTGGCCACTCTTATTTTTTTTAAAGTCGAGATATTATCTAGATTAATATTTAGAGAAAAGCCGAGGGCCAAAAATAAATAAACTTTGAAACTATGCTCTTGTGTTAATTTTCATGGCTTATTGCTCTGTCAGTGGCTCTCACATATGGTGCCTGGACCAGCTAAGCGTCAATAGCCTCTGAGAACTTGCTAGAAATACAAATTATTGGTCCCTACTGAGTTGGAAACTCTTGTGGTGAAGCCTAGCAATCTGTTTTAACAACTCTTCCAGGTGATACTGGTGCAGGATAAAGTTTGAGGACACTGCTCTATATAACAGCCAAAGATTAAAAAAAAAATCAGCTTGGTATTTCTCTTCTCTCATTCTCCCCCAACTTTTACACCAATCTAAAGATCATGATGTTACTGAGAAATAACATGATTTTTCTTATGAGCTGAGCTTTCAGAAGCATCTCTGCTGTTAGAATGTCATTCTCCACTGTTGTCTACATAACACATTACTAATCATCCTTTAAAATTTTACTCTAGCATAACTCACTGGAGACTTTCCCCTGACCTGGAAATCCAGCTGGGCTTGACTCTCACACTTTTTAGAGCCCTGTTTGTAGTTCTTCAAATTTGATTGCAGTAATTTGTTTACATGCCTCTCTGTGTTCCAGGGTATGGGGAACTCCTGAGGAAAGAGACTATGCCCTTTCACCCCTGACACCTAGTGGAATTTATGGCATATGCAGATACTCAGTAAATATTTAAGTGAAGGATGAAATGAAAATAAAGTCATAACTTCTCCAAGATTGAGAATTACTAAGAGGGAAACTAGTGTTATGAGAAAGCTAAAGCGGCTTGGGTTTGAATTATACTGATTGTGTGTTAGATTGCTTAGGCAATTTCTCTGACACTCAGTTTTTTGCTATATAAAATTGGCATAATTCCTACCTCACAGGTTCACATAGAATTCCTGATACACAGTTAACACTGAAAAATGGTAACTGATAATCAAATAAAAATTAGTAACTTATTGCATATTCTATTGATTTGAGGACTATCTTATTTTAAAGTCATATAGGAGTATTTTTCATTTATTTAAAAAAGTTATTTTACTCATCAGAACCAAAACATACAAACGATTGAATTTAACTATTTAATATTTTGAGGAGAAAGTAACAAAAATGATTCAGATATATAAACGGCAAACATTTTAATCAGTATGCACTCATGATTTTAAAAAGTTCTTATATTGGTAAATTTGCATTTTTTTATTTTTAAACAAATAACAGCATGTCTATTTCTTGAACTTCACTTGTCAGACTACCACGTAACTTACTGACTCTGTCATGATTCCCAGGAATTTATTTTGTGAGGCTTTTAAAGCATGTATACCTATGAGCATAATGTGTTCTTACAAATATTTGATCCTTATTTAGGCCCCAAACAGATTCATATATTTTTAAAGGAACCAGGCATCAGAAAATTTTTGCCACCATATATTGAGAAAATTTAATATTTATACATTTTAGTGGGAAAAAGATAATGCCTTTCCATCATATTAGGGATGGAATCTATAATCTATCATCAACTTCTAGAATATGAATATATGTGGACAGTCACATACATTGGCCGCAGCATACATGTCTTGTTTTTCCTAGGAGAACTGATCCCTAAAAAAATTAAAATAAAAATAACTGATGAGACTGGGTCACCATTTGCTCACTGATAGGAGTTGGAAGCTGTGTGTAGCTTTGTTGGGTAGAGTTGAAGTTAGAGATCCAAATAACTCACACCCCTCATTTTAGAGATGAGGTCCTGGGGCCCAGAGAGAGCATGTGGCCTGGCCATTTCTCACTGCAAGTCAGGGCTGCAGCGAAGATTAGAATCTCTGTACAGTCTCATGCTGGTTGCATGGCATTTTGAGGCAGTCATATTGGCAAAACAACTGTCTAAGGAGTCACTTTGTTATACTGTTTGATACTAGGGGCTTTTTTATGTGACCTGAAAAAAAAAAAAAAAAAGATTAAGCTCTTCTGTTTTACTTTGCTGTAATTCACATCATCAGTCACTCCATTGTTGAGCTTTTATCTAATCTTCTTCAACTCTGAGAGTTGGGATGTAATGGGATGGGCGTTAGCAAGGAGGTGAGATCAGTATGGGAATCATGAATTTGATGGAGTCAGGAATATCTTTCAGTTCATTACTTTCTAATAAGCTCAGCTCTTTTTACCTGACCTCATCAGAATGGTTGTTTGAAACATGAAAGTCAAAATGTACCTCTGTCCAAATCATAAGGATTCAAATATTCTTTATCTAGGGCTCTTTGCATCAGCTCACATTTCTGTTTCTAAACAAAGTCCTAACGACTTATGCAAATGTTTATAACTAGATATGAATGTTCGAGTCTGGGCTGCCCCTGTAGGGGGTTTTCCTCTTGATTCACATTGCTATCGAGTATTCTCTGGGGGAAATAACCTTAAAAGATCATTCAGATTATAAAACATCTTACCTATACCATATTTTGACAAGACATTCATTTTTTTTTTCCGGGGGGAGGTGGGTTAAGAGAGAAGATAATAAAAAGAAAACAGACAAAGTACCAAAACAGAAACTGTATTACAATTAGATCACAATATATAATTGCACAGAAGCCAATATACGGTAGATCTACCCTGGTTCTTTCTGTCCAAAGTTTTGTTGTTTGGTGTTCCATAAGAGTGTCTATATAGCACCGAGGATACGTTAAGGTTGCCATTACGGCAGTGGTTTAAAGGACATAGTTTACTGAGTTATTTAGACATGAGTTATCTTGGTAACTTGTCTATATACAAGTATTTACTCATTAATGATTTCTGTTCCATTCCCGGAGACTGCCAGAAGGCAAATTGGTTTGGTGGATGAGAACAAGCATTGTTGTCTGCCTTCAGAGAGTGGCTGGCAAGAGTATCTAGAAGCAGTTTCCAAAGAAGGGAATGGTGGCCCCAAATAACTCTAATGAAAGAATTTGGGACTTTAGTGACCTCCCTTTTCCTCTCTATTTGTCGAGTAAACTGTACCCATTCTTCCAGGTGCAATACTTCATCTGAGGCTAAGCTGAAACGAAATACCAATGAAAGACTGTCAGAGAACAACGTTGAATACTTTTCCCAACCTGGCGCATCACATCCCACACTCACTGGTGTCATTTTGCCCATTAGGGCTGAGCCACTTTTCTACATTCTTTGAGAGGATTATTTTCTCTGTGCCAGTTCTTGGTAAATACTCAGACCCTAAGGGAAATTCAGATTATCCTGGATTAACCACATACATGCAGAGGACCTAATGACTGAAAAATGCTCCTTGTTCATTGCAAAATATCCAAGACCTAGAGAAAGAAGTCTTCCAGGGCTCCTAAGGTAGAAATTCCTTTTACAATTTTAAGGCCACAAGTAACAGAGTTATAAAGCAGTAGATTTTATCACACTGTTTCAAAAATAACTATATGTAATTCAACTACAGTTACTCCTTAAGAGAAAATCAGCAAAGACTTACAATGAGAGAGAGAAGGGAACCTCAAAAATGAAACTAATCACAATAGAAGTCAATCTTCAGCTTCTTTCTTAAAATCAAGTGAATTTTTAAATGCTGATTAAATTTAATATTTTTCTAAAGGAAAAAAATGTATCATAATCAGGCAGAAAAGGGCAAAAGCAAGATAAAGGGGAAAAAATGATGAATTAAGCTAATTTCCATAATCCTGTTTTATCAGTACTGGCCCATGTGTGTGTGGTACAGCATACACAAACCACAGACAGTTTCAAATTCCTCAGTAGAAACCATGCTATTCCTGGGCCAGCCCACATGTGTGGATCTTGCCTGATACCAGTTCAGGGCAGCCAACTTGATGTGGCATGTCCCACTCACATGGATCTTGGAGCTTCTTGATGGTTCTGGGTCAGTTATTTCAACCATTGTCAGCCAGAGCTATCTTTGGTCCTCTCTGGAACAGAGTGAAATTTCTAAATAATGCCTGGATTTAATCCTCCCTGTAGAAACTGTCTTCTGCACAGTAATTAACTAGAGTCAGATCAGATTTTCTAAAGTTTGCTCAAGCTAGATCTGCCTCTCTGGGATTTGATGTGTCCAGTAGCACACAAGTCCAGTTGATCCCTTTTTCATAATGCTTGTCATATCTGCTTCTTTCCCTATCTCCCGAATTCACTCCCTGATCAATTCAGAGCTTAGGCTATTGTTAAAACAACTTCCTCAGTTTAGGTTTCTTTCTCTGAGCTGTCTTCTATAGTTACTAGATTAGGATTCTCTACATACTCCTGCTTGACAGTTCATTCTCCTGCTAAAAAATCTTTCTTGGTTCATTATTATATAAATAATAAAATCTAGACCCCTTAACCTGGTGTTTAAAACTGTCTACCTCCAACTTGTGACTTCAGTGTATCTCACGTCCCCCATCCTGAATCCAAGCTCCTTACCTCCGAATATTTACTTCCATCATGTCTGCCACTCAGCCATTCCCTGGTTCAGATGTAGTTACTGAGCGTCTGTGTGCCAGGTGGGGGTCTAGAGGCTGCGGATACTGCAGTGAATAAGGCGGACACACTCCCTGCTCTCATGGAGCTTATGCTCTCATTCCGGGAGACAGGTAATAGATAGATAGGCGATATTTCAAATGTAAGAAATTAGGACAAGTATAAAAAAGGTGATGGAATAAAATGCAGACAATCTTTCAGCTCCCATAGCTCTAGATGGCTCTACGATGTATGTAGCACTCATGACAGGCTGTTTTGATTTTTGTGGTTTTAGTTACACACTCTGGGGCAGATCACCCATGATGCAGCTATTGGCCCTACTGCTCACTATCACGGTGACCATGGGCAAGTTCCTTTTGTCTGTCTCAGTTTAGCAGTCTAAAATGAGGACAATGTTATTATTCTGTTCATATGGTTGTCTTGAGTGTTTTATAGTGTCTATAGAATGCTCAGCACAAATCCTGGCCTGTGTGTGTTCATGTGTGCATGCATGTGTATAACATATAGTGACACTTAATTGCTTACCATTGTCATTTTTGTTTGGGTGAGGTTAATTTTAAGTAATATAAATATTTATACTTACAAACAGATAACTCTTAAACCAGAATATCATTACAGTCCTATAATGCCCTGTACATTATTGTAATGTACAATTGAATTATACATTATTGTTTCCTTACAGCCTACTTAATTGCAAACCAGAGGAATTGTACAAGCTGGTATCCTCTAAGAGCAACCAGACACTTCTTAGTCTGGTTGTGTTAACTATTTCTTTTGTATTCAATTTGATAGTACAAAAAAGTTTTATGTATACATTAATTATTTCTCCTAGCTAAACACTAAGCCTGTATGTTTCAAGCAAACACGATATGGAAATAAATTATAGTTAACTGAGATCATAGGAATTTTTTTGACATTTTATTTTACATAAATTTGTACCCAAATGCTACAGTCTCAACTTACTAATAAAGCTTTCTTAAGCAATTCACACAATGACATATTGGGCATTCCCATTCTAGTAAGTAATACTAGTGGCTTTGTTACCTGTTGAAATGTATGTGCATAGTTGCTGGTGGCTGCTGTGATACTGTCTGTTTCTGGTGCTCACCTGTAGTTGCAGCTACTGGGGAGCCTGAGGTGGGAGGATCACTTGAGCCCGAGTGTTTGAGACCGCAGTGTGTCACTGCACTCAGCCTGGGTGACAGAGTGAGACCCTGTCTCAAAAAAAAAAAAAAAAAAAAAAAAAAAGATATACGAAGTTACCATTATGACGTGCATATTATCATATGAATTTGAGCTGTATTTTTAAAGGAATTATTTTAGGCTATGAATCGTCAGCATTTATATTTCCATAATACTTAATGCGTTATAATACTGAAAAGTTTTCTTATAATAATACAGTTAAGGTTTCTGTTTTGGCAAAATGTGGAAAAAAAAAATACCCAACACTTGCTTTAGCAGTGTGACGGTGAAGTCAGTAGCGGATGAGTTTAGATACTGTAGTTATTCCCAAGGCATGAGACCCAGCAGAGGGTTCAGTGGAATAATGAGGAATGGTTTAACTATTGAAGTACTTACATTCCTTGGAATTCAAGATATACAAGGATTAATGAGTGCTATAAGTCAAATTATAATTAAAGGTTGGAATCCCAAGGTGCTGGCAGCATTGCCTGCTTTTAGCAGATCTGAATATTCACAGCTAGGTTCAAATGTAGGTTGTCATTTGCCTGGCGTCCTTCTAGAAGTCACTTTACTTCTGTGACCCTTAGAAGGTTCTCATTTCAAAATGAAAATATCGTATAAATCATGGGTTTTGTGAGCTTAAATAAAACTAATCACCTAGTCTAGTACCTGATAATCGTAAGCATTCAATAGTTATTTGCTAAGTTAAAGAATGCAGAAAAAAAGCTGATTCTCTTGGACTTTAGGATTTCAAAAAGCTATTCTCTTCAAGCCTGTGATTTTCAACCCTGGCTGCATACTAGAATTGCTGGACAGGCTTTTAAAAAATTCTAACCCTAAGGCCCCATCACAGACTATTTGCGTCATAGTCTCTGAAGGTAAGGTCTGGACATTGGTGTGTTTCAAAAGCTCCACAGGTGTTTCTGACATTCAGCCAGGGTCTTTGCCCTCTGACAAACATATTTGTGCAGTTGTCTGTCTTGCCCTAGTTGAGTATGCTCTGAAAAGCCCTTGAATGTATTTCCTCCTTTACACTGTGGTGCCTTGGGTTCACCTGTGTACTCTATCACCTGAACTACTGCAGCAGTCATTTTCTGCATCGCCAGTCTCTCTTCCTTTTAGTTAATCTGTTGAATTGCCAGCACAGTTCTCCTCAAAAACAAATTAGAATGTGTTACTGCCCTTCTTAAGAAACTTACCTGTAGCCTGTTGAATGAAGTTCTGATTTTAATGTGGCACACAAGGCTATTGGCAATCTGAATCTACACCATCTTAAGATACATGGGAAGTCATTACTGTAACTTGTGAAGTTTGATAAATGCACCTAAATCACAGCAGACATGCCCTGAGTTGGGAGGTATATATTTTGGGGTCCATTTTTGCCACACATTGGCTCTCAAACTTTGGTGAGACGATTGAGGTATAGAACTCAGCATCTTTCCTTGTTTGGAAGAAAGAACAAGAATAAATAAGGCTTAGAAATAAGTGGAAGGAAGGGGTGAGGTAAGACACTGGAAAACATTCATACTTTTGTATGGAAATGCTGTAGTGGAATGCTTGATCACCCCATTTGTCATTCAGACCCCAATTCACCTGTCTGTCAGAGAACTTACCTTGAACCCTTAGATGGAGACACATCCCTTCTCCTCTGGCGCTGTGTGCCATTCCTTTGTAACCCTTCTCACCCATGTAATCACATATGTGTATTTTTGTGACTGTTTGCTTTTCTGCTTCCCAACTCTGCCGTGAATACTTTGCAGGCAGAGGCCTTGTCCAGTTTCTTCAGTGCATGTCTACAGGGCTGATCCTGGCATGTGGTAGGTGGTGAGTTTCCAGGTGGGCGACCATTGAGTTGACTGAGTGAGAAAATAATCAAATAGTTGATGTGTGTAGGCAGTGGGGAAATGGGAAGTACATAAGGGCTGTGTAGAAGGGTATTTTCCTCCTCCCTCCAGGGCTTGCCACCTTTTCACGGTCCTTTTAGCTTTCCTCTGGTTCCACTGAAGAGGCCGTGGGCCTCTACAAGTGCAGGCTTTTGCTCTGCTTTGACCATCTCAAGCTGTGGGGACTTTGGGATGCCATGTCACACTGTATTACCGCCTGCATCTGTGGAATGAAGGGTTTGGCAGTCTTGGCCAATGTGCGTCTGTTTTGTTTCTCATTGTGTTCTGGGTGCTCTGAAGAGTTTTGTATAGACTTGTCCTGTCCGGTATGATTGCAGTTAACCACAGGTGGCTATTGAACACTCAGGTGTGGCCAGTCTGGGTTGACAAGAGCTATAACTGCAATATACACATGAGATTTGCAGACATTATAAAAAAACCTAAAATATCTTGATTTTTATATTGGTCACCTGTAGAAATGATAATATTCTAGGCATCTTGATTTAAATAAAATATATGATTAAAATTATTTTCACCTGTTTTTATATTTTTCTAACATGACTTTAAACATATGAAGTTATATATGTGACTTACTTATTTCTATTGACTAGCTCTGGTCCAGAAGCTACATTTCTTCCATCATGAATTCATTTATCTGTGTTTCATTTGTTCACGCACATATGAAAATTAGCACTTTGAAGCAGTATATGAAATGACCACTGTTACCACACCAACCAGAACAGAGACTTTAAGGACTGAGATTTTATTCTAGCCTGGTAGGCAGTCAGAACTTCTGTTAGATGCTTTGAAATGTTCACAGATGCTTCATGCTTTTCTTTGAGCAGTCCTGAGACTGGGACAAAAGATGGAGTGTCTTTGGACTGGAATTCTGTGGCACGTTCTCTACAACACGATCCTATCATTCTGGCTTTTTTCTTTCTGGGACTTTCTGCATTTCTTCCTTTAGAGTGATAACAGCTATGGACAACATTCAGGAAGCAGTGATCTTTGCCTCTGAGTTGTGTGACTTTGACAGTGAGCTGAGTTTGGAAAATGTGTTGACTTTGCCCCAGCTGTGTGATTTGTGGGCAGCTCTGAGCATTCATTAATTTCTAAGGCCCTTAGGTCACACAGAACTCTCCGAGTCTGTTTTAGATCACATCAATTTCTCTTCGGGCCTGATGTGAGCACATGGAGCATGTCCATTCAAAGGGAGTTCATGTGAAAGTTACAGTGGCTTTCCAGTGAGCTGGTGATGATGCTGTCTGCTACATTCCCAGTCACTCTGCTGGAGTTGCTACTGTAATGGTTCAGTGAGTAATTGGTGTATACCTACAGAGTCTGTAAATAAATTCCATTCTTTGTATTGAACATATTAAAATTGCCATGTAATCTTTGTAGCTTATTCTTTCTACTCTCTGCTTAAAGGCAGAGAAGGATTTACAGATATGATTACATTTTCAAAATGAAAGTGTTTCTTTTACAGTTGTGTACAAACAATTATTTATCATTTGCGTACTAAGTTTAATACACCCTAACAGACCAGCATAAATTTAGGCAGAGCGGAGAATATTTATAACTGGAAAACTGCTTTCAGACAGGTAACTCTGCACGGATGAGTTCCAAGTTTTATCTTCTTTGCTCTTTGAACCGGTGATGTTAAAACGGTGTATGAGGAAGGTTTCTTACCATCTTTTACTTGGTGTGAGAAAATTAGCCTTACTGGTCCCAGTTTGCTTTTTTTCTGTCTGCTCATTAGTGGGAATGTGTTAATTTTGAAACTGCCTCTGTAAATTATAGTCATGTGAATTTTGTGCTCTGTGTAGGTCTGGAGTCAGTCTGGAGCACAGTAGGCAAAGCAATTGGGTGTGGCTGAACATGGGAGTGTGTGGAGAGTGGGCAGAGTGAGGCTGGAAGTGGCACGGCAGCAGCTTCTCGGGACTCCTGAGCGTGCTGCTAAGTAACTGGCACTCTGCACTGAAGAATGATGGGGTGGGTTTGGTGGTAATAGCAGTATGGTCGCATTAATAGTTTTGAAATGCCATAAAACCTCTATGGTAGCCAAGTGGAGGATGAAATTAAAGGGAGTGAAATTGTGGGTCTGGAGACATATTGGAAGCTATTCCAATAATTGAGGCAAGAAATAGAGAGGGCTGAGACCATAGCAGAGGCACAGGAAGGGAGAAGGGATTAGATCTAAAGAGTCTGAAAAGGATGAATTGATAGAATTTAAGTCTGCCCCTTAAATCTAGAAAGTTTCCCCATGTCTGGCCAGGTGAAGGCGAGGAAAGGGCTTGTGGGGTCATTGGGCATGGGGAGGAGAAGCAGGCTAGGAGGAAAAGATGCACTGTTTGGGGTCTTCAGAGGCAAGTGCTAAGGTCAAGAAGGCAGAGACAGCAGGACCATAGTGGTGTGGAAATGCCTAATGAGACAAGTACAGGTTTGTTTGCTTTAGAAAAAAAAATTGCTCAATCACCTTCTTTCTCTCAGAATCTGAAAAATCACCACTTTTAACCAAATAAGAAATATATCATTCAGGAAATGGCAACTACAAAAAGCTTCTCAGAGAATAAGGTACTCACCGGAGTACGACATGATGATGGAAGGGGTGGGCCTGAGAACGGTCGTTCCTGCCCATCAAACCTGTATTAACTTGAAGGAAGACAGGCTGGCACATGTCCAGGTGCCCATCAAGATGCAGACCAGGATCACCTCTTTTAAAGATACCTTTGAACCTCTCTAGCTCCCTCTGCCCCCCAAGGGGCACAACTGGCCTTGCTGTCTTCCCTGGGCTTCAGATGTAGCTTGTCATACTAGTCTGCGTTTTCACTTAGAGTCCTTCACCATTATGGTATTTCCTAATAGACTGGGTTTTTGAGAGCAGGAAGCTTTGTATCTTCATTTTGCTATCCACAGCTTTTAGAATGTATCTGATGTATCTAGCACAGAATGAAGTGTTCAATAAACACAAGAAACTTATACGGGAGGTAGTGAAGTGGAAAGAGTAATATCCAGGACAGAAGAAAAGGGACCTGGATTCTGGAACTCACTCTGCTACTGTCAGTTCTTTGACCTGGGGCGAGCTAGTTTTTCTGGGCCATGGTATTCTGATAGGGAAAGAAGGAGATTTAGTGAGAATCTGGAAAATCCGCAAATGGTCCTTCAGAAGTCTCTGGATTTCTTGAGATTAGATGCAAACTAGTGTGTGTGTGTGGGGGGGGGAGGGGATAGGTGAGTTTTATTTTATTTTTTTTTTTGAGGAAATGAGCGAGAGCTTTCATCATACTCTCAAAGGGATCTCTGACTTAAAATAATTCATAACCACTGAATAAAAGGTGGTATCTCTAGGATTTCTGTATAAGATAGAGTTGTGGGTCTTGGGCATAGGCATTCAGCTAAAGGACTTGTCTGGAAATTGCTATGAACAAACACACCCTAGTTACACAGATTTTTGTGTTTATTTGGGGCAGACAGGCATGGCTCCTCTGGGCCCATCCTGTGTACTGTCCCTTCTTAGAACTCTTTCAGTTCTATGTGAGGTCGCACTCACATTTTGTTTTCTGAAGTACTTTACAAAGACCGAACATTACTTTACCGATAATGACGAGGATGACAACAATGTCAAGGGTGATGTGGAAATTAGGAAAGAGTAAAAGTACCGGATATTCTCCTATGTGCGTATCTCTCTGTCTGTCACCTCCTTTAACACTGACAATAAACTTGTTTGGTAGGTGATATTTTAATTATAATTTACTAGGTAAGGGAACCAAGGCGCAGCACACTTACCTTCTTGACTCCCGTCCTTACCTAGCTAGTAAGAGGCGGAGCTGGTATTTAAACTCAGAAAATCTGACTCCTGAGCCTGGACTTCTAATCAGTCCACTCTATGACTTTTTTGAAACGAAGTTCTTCTTCTCTGTAGTTTCACTTTTGAAGATTCAAAAAATAGTAAGTATAGAACAATTCTTATATTTATGGTTGTGACCAAGGACAGCACAAACTATAATTTGGATCCAGGTAACCTATACGGATACTCTACTCTCTTGAACAATGGAAATGTATTCTCCATGGTTTACAGCCTTCTTGGCATAGAAATGTTTTGTTGATCTTATCTGGCTGTGCCCATAGAGGAGGTGCTAAGGACATTTTTCAACAGCATCCCACAGATGAAAGCAACAAGCAGATGCTTCAGGAAATCTCTAAGATGTGTTGCTGGAAGTGACACTAAGCTGCAGTGTATGCTAATGGGGGTAATTTGCTGTGTGAAATTAGAGTTTCAGAGAAAATTACAATAATGAGTTCTGTTGATTTCCTAGGAGAGTTAAGGTGAAACATGTTAGCCTAAAGTTTACCATCTGGTCAGGTTTAGAATTGGGCCTCATTGTCAGAGAATCTGGTGTCTGGTATGCCAGACAGCACCAGGCTCTGGGCCGCCTCTGGCTTGCAGTTGACCTGATCTACAGGCTATGTTTCTGCCTGAATTTCTCCACCCAGCACTTTCATGTCCACACTCCCAGTTCTCTTTTCTGGGGCCCTCATTTTTTGCCATAACCCCACAGGGCACTTGCTCTGAGTCTTCAGGAACTAGGAGGCAACATCCATGCCTTGAGCCTCCGCTTATAGATAGCAACTTAATGCTGTAGGGATGTGGTGCTGTGGACCCCTTCTTGATCCCCTAAGCTTATCTTGCATTTGAGCTCAAGCCTGCAGCTGTCTGATTGCCCTTTCAGAGCCCACCTTCCTGTTGTAAGTACCCCTTCCCTCGGAACTCCTTTTGAACCAGGCTTTCCATTTGGGTCTGCTCCGGGTTAAGAGGTGAGACTTCAGAATAGAGAACTCAAGAAGATAAATTCATAATTAGCAACTTTTTGGCAGACCTGCATGTTGGTCTCACGGCTTCCTCTGGTTACTGTTAAGCCACAGTTCAGCTGTGGCTTTCTTAACTCAGGACCTTAGAGTAGCTATAACATACTGCTCCTGCATACAGGACTTGTTTTAATTACAAATAATATCAACAGCACTAATGTGCTAGAGAAGCAAAGAGTGGATATTTGACAGAAGGTCTCATGAAGATAATGGTTAAAACGGGTAGTTTTATCACCATTCTGTTTTTGAAAGCTGTTTTATTTTGTGGTTTTTAAACTGACTAAGGGATGATAAAAATAAAGAGCTCAAACAAAATAAAAATCATCATTGGTTGAAAATGTTTCATAGGGGAACATGTCAGTGTTTATTGACTGTAGGTTTGAGTAAATAGGGAACCCCTTCTCATATTTAACGTTTAATTTTCACAAAGGATTCTTCAGTTATTTATTGATTCCTCACTTGTGCCAGGTTGAGCCCTTTACATATCTGGACACATATTGTCCCTAATCTTTAAAACAGTTTAGCAAGTTATTACTCTTTTGTTTGTTTGAGCCAGAAATATTTTTGTGTTAAGTGGTTGCCATGAGCCTGGCTATGAACTAGGTGATGGAAATACAACAGTGAAGAATCACTTTGATTTTCCTGCCCTTAAGGAATTTTCCATTGTCAGATTGAAAGACCAATGAACAGATCACTAGAATGCCTTATGTTTTTATATACTCTTCAGGGGTGTCTAAATTATGCAGATATTTTTCATATTGAAGCAATATTCATGCAAATATATTGAATATCATGCATTTCTGTTGTCCTGATCATCCCATTTAAAAATCTTTCATATAGCAATACCTGCACATAATTGAAAAGATCTTTGGCAAGAAAAATAGTTGTAGATTTTGCAGAAGAATGTTGAAAAAGCTAACTGGCAAGTTAATGACTAAATCATAGCTATTTAACTGAAATGTTATATAGCAGTAAAATGAATAAAGTAGTTATATACATCTGGCATGACTCTGCTTTCTTTTTATTTTATTTTACTTTTTTTAGATGGAATCCCAGCTCTGTCACCCAGGCTGGAGTGAAATGGCATGATCTCAGCTCACTGCAACCTCCAGCTCCTGGGTTCAAGTGATCCTCTTGTCTCAGCCTCTTGAGTAGCTAGGATTACAGGTGACTGCCACCACACCTGGCTACTTTTTTGGTATTTTTAGTATAGATGGGGTTTTGCCATGAAAGCCAAGTTGGTCTCGAACTCCTGACCTCAAGTGATCTGCCCGCCTCACCCTCCCAGAGTGCTGGGATTACAGGCTGAGCCACTGCGCTCTGCTAACTCTGGTTTATTGTTAATGACAAAAGCATGCTGTAGGAAAATCTGTAAAATAGGAATACATTACTTAATAAAGGAAAGGAAAAAAGAAAAATTCTGCCAGAATCACACCAAATTTTTAGCTGTGGTCCCGTGTAGGCAGAAGAGAGAGGAGAGGTGTGAGGGACATCTTTTATGTATTACTGTATTATTTCAGTCTGACAAAGCGAACATATATTCCTTTGAAATATTTTAAAAAGCCAATACGCTTTCATTTTGAGGTGACAGATGCTATGGCAGGGTTATATCCAGGGTCCTACGGGGAGATAAAGGGGACAAAGACCAGGGGCCAGAGAAGGCTCCCTGGAGGAGTGGGTGGCCTCCCTGGTTTCAGGATTATAAATGTCCATCACGTAGAAGACAGAGAGAGAACAAGGGCTTTCTGCTCGGGAGCATCCTGGAGGCTTTCCTGGTAGCCGGCCTGGGGGCTGGCCACCTCCAGAGCCTTAACAGCTTGCCCAGGTCATCCTGGGTTCTTCTTCTTCCCTTTGCCTTAGCACAGCACCAGCTACTATTACTGAACACTCGTCCGGTGTTGCCTTCTCTCCTGTCTCTATGGTGGCCATCTTGGTTCCGTCTCTTCACCTCTCACTTGGACAGTTGAGACAGCCTGCTTAGGTGGTCTCTTGGCCCCTTGTCTGTTCCCCATGTCCTCCCACCTCAGTCTGCCCTTCACTTTACTTTAAAAATGCAGTTTTGACCCATGATTGCCCTTCCCACACTTTCTTAACGGTCCTTCCTAGCTTCTGGAATATAAGCCACCCTTCTAAAGCAGGTTTTCAAAACCCTTTGTCTGCCTTTCTCACCTGCCTCATAAAATAGCTCTGATTTATGTTATCCAGGATGATTTTCATTTCTTTACAGATGCCACACTTCTTACCCACCAAGAGGTAGACAAAGGGAAAGAAAGGAAATTCGCAGTATGGATTTACTCTAGTTGATTGTTGGCTTATTGATTTGAAAGTATTCTTACTAGCTACCTCTGTTTCTGGGAGTTAATGTACCTCTAATTTTGCTATTATATTGAGGTAACAAGTTAGAAATTAATACATTGCAGGAAAATAGTCTTCTTAGTGTCCTTAGAGTTTTTTTTTTTTTTTTTTTTTTTTTTTTTTTTAATAAAAGTTCTTGAATGGATGGCAGATCAGAATCTCCACAGAGGATTTAAGGATCTGGCTTTAGTGTGTATGCTTGTCTATTCCAAATCCGGATACACTCCGCCTTTATAGAAAACACATTGTTCTAAAAACACTACATTGACTAAACAGTCTTTATTTGCTTTGGCTGAACTTGGAGTTAACGCATGGACCCAGTGTACAATAGGATAGACACAAAATTGAACGCCAGTTCTCAGACTCACTTTAGGATACACTGCATGCTGTCTTTCTAGTCCTCTCCATCTGCTGAATTTGTGTATTTGTTATTTTTCTATTAGTGAATAGTTATAAATAAGCCTTGTTAAGCAAAAAATAGGAGTTAGTCTCAGCTTGTCGATTTTCAGAAATATTTGTCCTTATAAACACATTCAACTCAGGACTAAACTAATACACTATCATCTAGCTCCCTCTGGTGGACAGTCATGAAAAAAATCAAGCTATAGTTTTCTGAGAAAGTCTGTAGTGGAGGGGTTGTCATTGTTCTGGTTGTTGGTGGGGGGAAAGGAATAGAAAATGCATTCTAATTTTGTAGATACATCATAATTATTATAGAAAATATCCCCAAGGAATAATTGCTATATAAAATACGTAATAGAATAGCAATAATAAAATACATAGCCGTGGTACTGCTTTTGCTATTTTTATTGTTATTAAGTGGTGATATATGCGGGGATCACAGTGTAAACTATAATCAGAGGTAGATTTCACCCCATAGCTTCCTAACAGTCCTATATAAGGGTACAGCACATGGTAAAGTAAAGCAGCGTAGATAATTCAAGGGTCTGGATACTCTACTGATTACCCCAGAACTTCCCCAAAGCTAGACTTTTCACCTAATAGTGAATAATTTTTATATTTTAGCAAGTGTTTTTATTTTGAATTAATTTTGATAAATTTACTAGTATTGGTTCATTCTCGATTGAATGTATGAACTCACTGACAATGCTTTATCTTTATTTTGGGGAATTAATTGGTATCAAATTTTATCTGATTGGTTATGTATGTTTTGACATTAGATGTTCAACACACTTAACCAGGAAGAAATTGCATGAAGGGTTTTAATTGAATTTTCATTCTTTTGTTTTTCTAGGGTCACAGCTGAGGGCTAGGGTTAGACTGTAGAATTTTGGGGTCAGTAAATTAGCTCATCTGGTCACCATGTCCTTTGCTTCTTTCTAACCCTTTGGAACCATACTAAAGAGTTTTACTCCCTTCTCTTTGGTTTGTGTAACAGATTTTCTTAATTTTTTAAAATTAACAAATAAAAATTATATGTATTGATCTTATACAACATGTTGTTTTGAAATATGTATACCTTTTGGAATGGTTAACTGGAGCTAATTAACATTTGCATTACATCACGTATTTTTTATGGTGAGAACACTTAAAATGTACCCTCTATGGTTTTCAAGAATGCAATACATTGTCATCTATATGTAATTCAATTAAATTTTATTTTTGTATAATTTATTTTACATAATAATAGAAGTTCACATTTACCGAGTCAAGCATATGATGGGCATGATCTCATTTAATTCTTTTAGTAACTCCATGAAGCAGTTAGCTGTTATCTGCATTTTACAGAGGCTAGTAAAGGTGAGCATAGCTGAAAACTCGTGAGTCAGGGCTCCAGGTATTCTTACTCCCAAGCCAGGAATTTTTAACTACAACCATGTATATGGATCTGCTTCCTGAAGTGGGTGAAATATAAGTGTATGTGTGGCTAGTACTCTCATGAAGCGTCTGCAGAGTGCTGGAGACTTCATTTTTATGTTTCTGTCTCTGAAGTAAGGAATTAGATTACCTTAATTTAGAAACAGATTTTTGCCTTTTCTCCTTTTTTACTCTCATTCTGTATAGGCCTTATAGTAGAACCTCTTTAAGCTGTGTTTGTTAAATTTTTGAGAGTTAGGATGTATTATGTCTATTATCATATAAATAGACGTTATGGCAGGGCCTGTGGCTCACATCTATAATGCCAGCACTTTGGGAGGCCAAGGCAGGTGGATCGCTTGAGGCCAGGAGTTTGAGACCAACCTGGCCAACATAGCGAAACCCCATCTCTACTAAAAATACGAAAATTAGCCAGGCATGGTGGCACTTGCCTGTAACCCCAGCTACTTGAGGGAGACATGAGAATTGCTTGAACCTCGGAGGCAGAGATTATAGTGAGCCAAGATCGTGCCACTGCACTCCAGCCTGGGCAACAGAGTGAGACTCTTTCTCAAAAAAACAAACAAACAAAAAAACAGACTTTATGAGAAAATTACATTTTAGGTAAATGGCTTTCTTACTAAGCCTTCAAAAGAGACAGTCTTAGGACAAAAGATTGAAGGAAGGATAAAGTTGCTAGCAGGGCACATTTAACAGGTTTAGGTACTGAAGATCTTTATAAGGAATCTTTGAAACAGATAATCAGGTTAATTTAGAAAACTTTTTCTGAAAACACTCAGAATTGAATTAAGGCAATTTCCTTAAAGTTGGTGATTATACAGAATAAGTACTATTTAAATATTTTACATGCTATCTTATTTAATCCTCGCAATAATGTAATGATTGTTAATAATCTATTATAGGCATTACCTAGACGATGAAACTAAAGCTCAGAGAAATTAAGCATTTTGCTCAAAGTTAGGTATCCAATAAATGGTAAACTCAGGATTTAGGCTCAGGTGGTGTAGCTTATGAACCCATCCATTCTGTAACCTGCTTTGTTATATAACAGGACAGTCCAATAGAACTTTCTGCGATGATGGAAATTTTTGATAACTTTGTAGCTCATTACAGTGGCCACATGTCTGTGGCTACTGAACATTTAACATGCGACTAGCACAACTGCGAAACTGGGATTTTTTTGTTTTTAAAATTTAGGTTAATTTACATGGCTTCCTATGCCTAGTGGATGCTATACTGGAGAATACAGCTTTCCAGAATCTTTCAGTTTCTGTAGAAGTAGAGATATAACTTGCTTGGGGTAACCCAGGCTAACTTTGTGTTATACTGATAAAGAATCTGCAACTCAAATAGGTTGGTAATCTGCTCAAAGTAATAAAGGAACAAAAATGTAATCCAGGTATTTATACTTCCCAATCACAGCCCCTCTCATTCTGTACCTCTTTGACATCTGCAAATATATGTTTCTGCTGCTATGGTTAATATTAGATTGGACAAGTTTTGGAAAAAGAAATCTTACCTTTTCTGAACTACATGTTAATATTTTCCTCTTTTCTCAGGTTATAGAAACATTATCACGACTTTCTCGAACGCCTATAGCGTTGGCCACAGGAATCAGGTAAGCTCTGTTTCATCATTCATGTGTCCTGTTGAGTTCAGTGTAATGATTCTTTATTAAATGTTTGCTATTTGTGAAGCACTTTGCACACAGGTAGTGTGTCTCATTCATGAACAGTGCCTGGTTTGTAAGTACCCAGTACACATTTGAAATTAATTGAGCAAGATAGAACTTATTCATAGAGTTGAATAATACATTGGCTAAACATTGTTCTCAATTCACAGGTGACTGTCACTGGTGTGGTTCTATTTTTTTTTTTTTTTCACTTTCCTCCAACATTTCTGTACATATAATTCAAGGTAAACAGAAATGCTTAAGAAAATAAATATTTTTAAAAATGCTACAATATGTTTATTTCCTATAAAGTAGAACATAATGATAACTCTTAGCTTTTAGGAGTTTAAGAAATAATCAGACAAGTATAAGATTTGTATACAAGAATGTGTATTGAAGGTTCAGTAGTAAATTAAAAACCTGGAAGTAAATTGGTTAAATATAGTATGGCATCTCCTTGCGATGGATATTATGCATTTGCTAATCATGCAAATATAGATGTGTATGTTGTGTTGAGACTTCCTTGCTTCAGATACTACATACTTAAGTTAAATCAGTCAGTAAAGATGTATTATGTAAGTAACATTAGGAAATAAATTAAAATAGTCTCTGCACAGCCAGGCCTCATGGAAATGGAATGGATTTTTTGCCTTCTTTATTCAGTGCTCCATATTTCTGTCACCAGCCATCACAGCCATTTTTCTGTGTCCAGCTCACATTCCCATTCTAAGAGAGAGGATCCAAGGAGGACTTACTAGGGTTCTCTGCACTGGCTGCAAAGCACAGTGCGCTCGGGAGAGATGCCCTGCTGGCGTGCAAGACCTTTCTCAGAAATGCGCCGTGAATTTGGCAGCTTTCTATGTATGTGGTCTGTCGGGAGATACACATTCAACTCCTTCTAATTTGCTTTTCAACACATGCATACCTTTCATGGCGATATATATTTTATGTTATATGTAAACAGATTTTTTAAAAGCATGATCAAATTTTTATGTATTCCCGATTCTGAAAAAAAAAAGATTTTTTTCTTTTTTAATTTTTCTCATCTGTATTTTCTACAGTGAACTTGCATAATAAAATGTGCCTTAATTTATAAAAAAAAGATTTTGAGACTATATTTCTCACACATGGATTTATCTGAAAAACCTAGTCTCCTCAAATGTCTTCAGTATTAAATTAATCCATAAGCCAGTGTGAAACTCTGCTTTTTAATATAACTATTTAGTAATTATTTAAAGCTTATTTATTATTTTGATGGATCCTCTTGTTTTTATGAAATATGTGATATGCTGGCTGCCTGAAAAGGGTAGAATTTTTGGCACGGTATACTTACTGTGATTTTGTTAGACATAAATTTAAGGTATTATCCTGGTGTTATGAGTACCATGAGGCAAACAAGGAAGCCACACAATGGGAACAGGAAATATATTAAAGTCTGATTTTCTTGAATAGGGAAAAAAGAAAACACTCTATTTTCCCCAAGGTCTGGTTGACTCATTTGCCTTGTCTAATAAATGAAAATAAAAAATACAACTTAAATACGCTAAAGTCTGAGCAGAAATGTCAGGGTGAAAAATGACATTTCTGTGTCATCGTGCCCTGCAAAGGCACAATGAAGAGTGGCTGAATTACTGAGACCTGTAAGAATTAACCTTAAATTGGCGATGGAAAGCTTTACAAGAAAACGTGCTTCAACTGGTTTTTCATTCCTGTTGTGTGTCTCCCATGAAGAATAAAGAAACATACTGCAATGAAGTAAAATTTCAAAGTTTCTCAAAGGTGTAACAGAAGTAGTAGATAAAACTGGAGTTAGACAGTTAGCCTGTAAAGGGCACAATGTTTTTGTCTTCCACTAATTTTCATATTCACTAGTGAAGTGAGCCACGGAAGGATGATTGTTACCAAATTATTTGTTATCAGATCCCATAGCTGAAAAGAGAGGGTGCTGAAGGCAAGGGCACACGCTCGGCTGTTTGTTGTCTGACTTGGGGAGCTGCAGTGGGTGAGGTGACGCTGCAGGTATGTGGCAAGTGGGAGATCACATGAGCACGTCATTATGCCCTCCCCCGTACATGTGACTGTGGTGACTAGCTGTAATTGCTTCAGATGATTTCAGGTGGCAGGTATTAACCCCTCCCTAGAGGAACCTCAGACACAGCCACTGAGCAGGCACTTTGGGGAAAATCCTAGACGTTGTTAGACATGGTGACCGATCTGACCATTTTGATAGCAGACCACTTACATATTTAGTGAGAGATAAATGCCCAGCCTGATTGTTGCTCATTCACTCATGTTTTTCCCCCCTCCTCCTAGGCCCTTCCCAACAGAAGAAAGCATTAATGATGAAGACATCTACAAAGGCCTTCCTGATTTAATAGAGTATGTTGAACCTTTTGAGCAAAATTTAGCCACTGCCAATTTATGCGTCCATTGTGGGTTTTAACTGCGGATATTAAAGTAAGCTATCTGAAGGAGGAAAAGTGTCTCAATTACTGAGACATGTAAGAATTAACCTTAAACTGGTGATGGAAAGCTTTGCAAGAAAATGTACTTCAACTGATTTTTTTGTTCCTGTGTGGTGTCCCCATGAAGAATAAAGAAACATACTGTAATGAAATAAAATTTCAAAGTTTCTCAAAGGCATAACAGAAGTAGTAGATAAAACTGGAGTTAGACAATTAGGAAACAATTGAAAAGAAATAAGATCTGCAGCTGGAGTTGTGGGACACATAGTGCATGCCTTATAAGTTCAAGGAAGGGGGAGAGAAGTGTGGGTTGGAGCTAGCCTGGGATGTTTTAGTAGATGGTGTTCTTTCTGAACACAGAATCCTTTAGGGCTTTATTATTTAATAGTCAGGAGAGGCAAAAGGTCCTTGCAGCCGATTGTCTTCTGCTGATTGAGTGACTTGTACAAATTACAAATAAGTATAAGCATGATCCTTACTCCTCAAGGAACTGATGACATAGATCAGGCATGTTTGCAAAGAGTCATAATAAGAAATAGATTATGCCCCAAGACAGATTCAAATGCTATGGAAATCCATCCTTCATTCATCTTATACATCCTTCCTTATACACCAAACACACTGGACTTGTTTTAGCTTTGTGACCTTTGCACGTGCTGTTCTTTCTATTTGACTGACTTTCAGCATTCAAGTCTTTGCTCAGATGTCCCTTTACAGAGAGACCTTCTGTGACTACCATGTCTAAAATTGCCACCACCCCCTCACTTTGCTGTGTTTTTACAGCATTTGCCCATGCCTGAGACAGTCTTGGTTTGCTTCCTTTATTGCTTGTCTCCTCATTAGAAGGTAAACTTTGTGAGGTGTGGGACTTTGCTTTGTTCATGGCTGTGTTCCTAGAACTTCACAGTGTCTAGCATATAGTAGGTACTCAATAAGTATTTGTTTTCTAAATTAGTAAGTCAAAACTGCATCTAGTATCTACTGTTTGCCAGGCATTACACCTGGCAATAATAATAAGAGTCTACTGAGTGTCCATTTGTGTGCTAGCCAGGTTACATGCACTATCTAATGTAATACCACAATATTATTAGGTTGTTATTATATCTTCACAGCTCAAAAGGGAGAAAACTGAATTTTGAAAAGCCTAGTAAATTGCTGGAGGTAATATTGCCAGTACCTAGTAGTCTTTGGATTCGAACTCACACAGCCCTTATTCTAGAGCAGAGGTTGTTTGTCATAGTACCAACTTCCAGATACAACCTGACTTGCCCCTCTCAGAGCTTTTGGTAGAAGAGCAGAGGCGGCAAGCGCCGACTGGGCCACGTGGATGGATGGGCAGCAGCTCTTTCCGGGACAGGTGCCATCAGAATGACCTTTCAGTCTTATATTTTAAATATCGATGAAGCATCGTTTCTTATCTCTTGAAATCTCTAAGAACTCACCAACATTAAGCAAGATAGTGCCACTTGTTTTACTGAATTGGTTACAGTCTTCAAAAAGTAGCTAAGATTATTGGCAGTGTACTCGGATTACTTAAAGTAAGGAGAATGCATAATTTCCAGTGCTGTGATGATATTCCTTTTTAACCGATACCAGTGGTGACTTACACCTATAAATTTTTATAGCTTACCCCATATTGTTTTTTCACTGATTTTTTTAAGGCAGAATTGATGTCAGGATAAATCCAGTGAGGATACGCTCCTAGCTAAATTTGGAGAAAACTCGGTTTCCTGAATTGGCTGCTCTGAGATGCCAGCCAGCTCTTGCTCTGTGAGAGGCAGACTGCTTTAAATTTCTACCTGGTGGTCAGAGGTCCAAATGTATTTGAGATATTAAAAATTATTTATTTAATATACCCAGGCTGGTGTCGAACCTGGGCTCAAACAATCTACCCATCCTGGCCTCCTAAGGATTACAGGTGAGGTACGGTTATCTTATAAAAAAAAAAAAAAAAAAAAAAAAAAAAGCAAATGTATTGTATTATCCCTAGAAATGCTTTGAGTTTGCTATGACAGCTTGATTTTTAGTCTCAGCTTTGCTACAATTTCTATGGGAAAATATACCTAACTCTAAATTTTGGGGCTGAATTCACCCAAAGGGAATCCTTTGGAATAAATACTGGCCTGGTCCCCACTGTGGAGGCAATTATTTTTTTCTAAGTTGGAGAGAAAGCCATGGGATGGAGGGGAGAGGGCAGGTAGTAGCTAATCTATACAGTGTCCTCAGTTCTCCTGCTTATACTATCAGGGTGCCAGACATGGCCATATGTAGGTGGCCCTAAGACAGGAAAGCTAATATTAATTGTTGTTGATTTATTGACCATTTGAAAAATATCACAGCTCTTTTCTTTTCTGGCTCAGAAAAGAAATTGTTTACCAAGCTGTTAGCAAGAAAAGCATTGTATTTTCTTTTAGTGTAGGATTGAATAACGGAAGCCAAACAGTTCTAGACCAGTCTTGTGTGTGTGTGTTTGCGTTTGTGTGCTTGCATGCACACATGCACTCACACATGCATGTTATTTATTATTTATTTATTTATTTATTTTTATAGAGACGAGGTTTCACCATGTTGATCAGGCTGGTCTTGAACTCCTGACCTCATGATCCACCCACCTTGGCTTCCCAAAGTGCTGAGATTACAGGCGTGAGCCACCACGCCCGGCCATGCATGTCATTCTTATAGGTCTTAAAATACAGAAAAGTCGGCTGGGCATGGTGGCTCATGCCTGTAATCCTAACATTTTGGGAGGCTGAGATGGGTGGATCACTTGCAGTCAGGAGTTTGAGACCAGCCTGGCCAACATGGTGAAACCCCGTGTCTACTAAAAATACAAAATTTAGCTGGGCATGTTGGCATGTGCCTCTAATCCCAGCCACCCAGGAGGCTGAGGCAGGATTGTAACCCAGGAGGTGGAGGCTGCAGTGATCTGAGACCATGCCGCTGTATTCCAGCCTGGGTGACAGAGCGACACTCTGCCCCCACCCCACCACAAAAAAAAAAAAAAAGGAGAGAAAAGTCTGTGTGAATGTATATGATTCATTCTTTACTGTCATGGGAAATAGGCAAATGTAAGACTTCAGCAAGGCTGACGTTTTTGCAGGGGTGGTGGTATTAGGAATTAGAACCAGGAGTGCTGGGATTAGGAGTGCCAGAGAAATGAATTTCAGTCTGTTTTTCTTCAGAACAGGATCCCTTCCAATGCAGAACCTGTTTTTTCTTCATTTTATATCTCTGCTCCCTCATGAACTCACCAGACCTCCCTGTCCTTTGATGTGGTACAGAAAATGTTCAAACCTACTTACCTGCCCTACTGTTCTCTGGCTGGATTGCCTGTCTAAACCCCTCAGTATGGAAATTATGTTACTGCCAATATGACTCACCATCTCCCTAGTCTCCAAAAGTAGAAATCTCCTTCCTCTTCACTCCTTCTCTCTCTCTTATTCTCAGCGGTCACCAAGTCTGGTTGTCTCAGTTTCCTACACCAATCTGTTCCTCTCCTCATCTGTCTTTACCTTAGTTACAGCTCTGAATATTCAATCACACACAGTCTTTCACTTCTTGGCTTACTGATCTCCTTGCCTGTCTTTCCCCCTCCAGGTTACCCCCATGTAAAACCCCTGTTGGCTCCCTGATGCCCAGGGTAAGATTGAGCTCACAGAGTGCGTGGTCCTTTACAGTTTGGTTTCAACGCTTCTCTGGAGGTGGGGGCACCCTACTCACCTGGTCACACTGAGTGAGGTTCCATGGCTCCTCTCGTCCATCTGCCTTTGCACATGTTAGTATCCTTTGTCTGGACTGCCGTCTCCCTCTATTAATTCAGTGTGTGTCATTCCTGCTGCCCTCTGAAGGTCTGGGAGAGTGGAAACTGTGCCTGCCTAGTCTGCAGCCATGTCTCCTGGCACACAGTACTTTTACAGCAAAAATTATACCTATTGAATAAATTGATAAATGTAGTCAAGATCCGGCTTAGATGTAGTATCTTCTGGGAAACCTTCCCTAACTTCTTTAGTGAGAGTTATTCTTTCCTCTGCTCCTATATTTTACCCTCATCTCTTTTGTTGCATGTACAGAATTACACATGCCCGCCTGCCTGCCTGCCTGCCTTCCTTCCTTCCTTCCTTCCTTCCTTCCTTCCTTCCTTCCTTCTTCTCTCTCTCTCTCTCTCTCTCTTTCTTTTTCTTTTTTTGTTGTTGAGAGGGAGTCCCACTCTGTCATCCAGGCTGGGCTGCCATGGCATGATTTCTGCTCACTGAAACCTCCGCCTCCTGGGTTCAAGTGATTCTCTTGCCTCAGCCTCCTGACTAGCTGGGATTATAGGCATGTACCACCTCATCCAGCTAATTATTGTATTTTTGGTAGAGATAGGGTTTTACCATGTTGACCAGGCTGGTCTCGAACTCTTGACCTCAAGTGATTCACCCATCTCAGCCTCCCAAAGTGCTGTCATTACATACAGGCGTGAACCACCACACCCAGCCCAGAATTACGTTTGTAGGCTATGTGCTGTTCTCCATACTAGACTGTAGGAGAATTCCCGGGCCTTTTTGATCTATACATTCTTAACATGGAAAATCCTGGAACTCAGACATTAGTAAATATCTTTGGTATGGATAGATGGCTGGCTGGCTGGATGAGTGGGTGGGTGGACAAGTAGCTCTGGAACGAATTTTTCTCAGAACAGAGTTCTCTGAAACTTGTTACCCACAGATCCCTCTCCCTTAATATACCTTCCTTTTCTCCAAGTGTTTGACAGTTCATTTCTGTCAAATACCTTCAAATAATCCTTCATGACAAACATAAACAACCGTGTGATTGTACCTACTTTGAAAAATGTTCCATGTTGCAGAGTGACATTTACAGTTACATTGTTTTTATTTGTGGATGTATCTATTTTTAATGTTCTATCTGCACAGACCCAGGAGAGAGACAAAGGACTGATAATATTAAAGAAATTGAATCTCTTTCTCAGAGATATGAATGCTTGTCTCCAACATTTGAAATTGGTTAATCTCAGTTCTTTGAGATCGTTGGTTAATAGAAAGCATTTATAGAAGTCTTTGACTAAAAGGAAAAACTTAAGGAGTAGTAACAGAACATGCAGTGACCGAATGGGTTTACAATCTCAGCTGTTGGAAAAATGCAGTAGTAATTATGTGAGTGCTAGTGGAAACGTTAGAAACAGGGATTATTTAGAAATAGGGATAATTTTCAACTGCCGGGAGACCAGCAGGAGATTTTAAATTGTTTATTCAAAACATTTGTGACCTTGGGAACCTTGATAAAAGATGCAAACAAATCAAACAGTTAACGGAAGGGTCTGGTTGATGGGGAACTGGTAGGTATCCTCTGAGTAGAACATGGTTTGAAAACCACTGGATTAGATCCTGTAATAACACTACAGTAACTGATGCTTTTCAAAGACCATTTATGACATACTAGATACAATTTAAGTCCCCTGTTTTCTCCATATTATACCCTTTAATGCAGTTGATGAAACTGAGGCCTTGAAATATGAAAAATTGGAGGCAGTATGATAGAGTGGGTAAAACACTTGCAGTTAAGACAGACTTGGTTTTAAATATTGAATCTGCCAGTGACTAGCTGGCTTATTTATAAAGCCGAATAACATTTTGGTCTTTCAACTTCCTCACCTCTTTAATGAATTAAATAATAATTCGTACCTGATAATGTTGGATGAATTATGTGAGATAATATATGTAGAATGAGTATTTTTGTGTTTATAGATAGTAACTACCCAGTAAATGATAGCTGCCGCTGCCCTCATTGTTGGATTCTGTACTTGTTTGTCATTGTATTTATTAAGAGGGCCAGAGTCATAATGTAAGCCTTTTGAACTCTTCCCACTAATTCCATTTTATTTCCTTTCTGGATATTCTACTAAAATCCAGTAGCCTATTTCTAGTGATTGCATTTACTGTGTAATAGAAAATGACCTTATGTCATATCCTTTGTTGTAGTGAAACCCTTGTGGAAGATGAAGAAGATCTCTATGACTGTGTTTATGGAGAAGATGAAGGTGGAGAAGTCTATGAGGACTTAATGAAGGCAGAGGAAGCACATCAACCCGTAGGACTTTTACTTGTTTTTAAAGTTACTTTGAATATTTTATTAGGAAAGACTAATTAACATATTCATTTATGTAACCACTGCTGGGATTTTTTTAACCTTTGCTTGCTTATAGCTATATAATTATGACTTGTTACTGCATTTGGAGACATATGCATGGCCCTTCAGACTTCAAAAAAACCATAGGGAATCTTTGGTCTAATCTTTTCATTTTGCTAGTAAGGAAACGAAGTCCAAGAGAGAGAAATGAAATGCCACCCAGCTAAATAATGGCAAGGTGGTAGTAGAATAGAATTTTAGGGAATCATGAAATTATACTTTTTTTTAATTTGAGCCAGATTTTTGTTCTTGTTGCCCAGGCTGGAGTGCAATGACGTGATCTCAGCTCAATGCAACCTCCGCCTCCTGGGTTCAAGTGATTTTCCTGCCTCAGCCTCTTGAGTAGCTGGGATTACAGGCATGCACCACCATGCCCAGCTAATTTTATATTTTAAAAGAGGTAAGGTTTCTCCATGTTGGTCAGGCTGGCCTCAACCTCCTGACCTCAGGTGATCCGCCTGCCTTGGCCTCCCAAAGTGCTGGGATTACAGGCGTGAGCCACTACGCCTGGCCAAAATGATAGTCTTATAAAAGTAAATTTCTTACAACATAGGTAAATTTTTCCCTTTAAATTTGATATAAGATAAAATATATATTAAAGAGTATTTCTTCACATTTGTAAAGTGTTAATATGTAGTACCATTTTTCTTTTGTTTCCTGATAAGTCTCCTGGCTTTCCTTCTATTTCGTAAATTTAGTTTCAGATATTGTTGTAGCCAATATGAGTCCTTAAAACATTATCTGCTATTAATATATCTAGAACATTCAGAAAGGATTACTTTGGATTATTTTCCCATTTACAGTTTGAAACAACAAAAAAGTCAGTTGCTTAGGCTCTTAATACATTTTTCTTGTATATTAAAGACTTTTCTTCATGAACTGCATGGTAATTTTTGTTTCTACAGTGCTTTGATGAATGTGCTCAGCTCAGCATTCTCTATGCTTCTACTTTTAATAAAAGGCTAGTGGGTTGTCCAGTAGCTTCTGTGGAGTGGAAACGAGTTACCTGCCTGTGTTTGGGAAATATAATGAAAGTGTGGTTTAACCACACTGCCTATGCTGACAGATCATCTGTGGCAGCATTTTCATAACATTTTTAGTTGACAGAGTATCATCTCTTCCTCCTGTACTTGTTAACTGCATTGGATGCCAGCACATTCTTCACTGTCTCCCCCAAGGGCAGTCCTCACTCAGCTGATGGGGTGAGCAGTGATAATAATTTAGATGGACAAGATACTTCGTGGGCACTTAGCAAAGTTCTAAGTGCTTTATACTGTTTACGCCACTTACCATTCCTTAGGGTTGGTGCTGTAATTCTCTCTGTTTCACAGATAAGAAAACTGAGTCACAGAGAAATTTAGTGATTCCTTCACAGTTAGAAAAGCTAATAACCAAACTGGTACTGAACCCAATTCCATCAGATTCCAGAATCGTTGATTTTAGTGTTGTGCTCTACCACTTCCAATCTTAAATACTTAGTTAAAAAGTCAAGCAGTAAGATGTTAATGTTGGAAAAAATATTAAAGGTTTTTACTTACTTTACTGAATACCCTTTTTATTGTTTTTGCAGTTATTTCTATAGTATTTGTAAAGCATGCTATACATTAAGGAAATAATCACATGCCATTTATGGTGTTTCCAACTTCATTAACATTTTTAATAAAAGATGTTTTAACTTAAAGAAACTGTCTACATTCAGAAGCTTATTTTTTAATCATCTAAATCTTTTTCATTTACATCATTCAAGATTTTGTAAAAACAGCAAACATACCTCACAAATGCAGTTAGATGTCTTAATTGCATGTTTTATTAGAAAGGAAAGTTTAAGAAAATCAGCAATGCTTTTTATCTCTACTATCCTGATAGGTTAATATATGAATTTTATTAAATCATTTTATTTTCATAATTCTAACTGCAGAAATGTCCAGAAAATGATATACGAACTTGTTGTCTAGCAGAAATTAAGCAGACAGAAGAAAAATACACAGAAACTTTGGAGTCAATAGAAAAAGTAAGTCATCGGGTATTATCTTTGATGTCCAAATACTGCCTAATATAGTTAATATATTCGACTCACTGTTTCTTCTGAGTGTGTGTAGGTATATTCCAATTTTTAGGAGAACTTTTTATTTAAAGATCTCAAAGCAGATTTATTCATTTTACAACTATTTATGGATGTCTTGGCACCTGAATGGCACTGTTTCAGGGACTAAGGGTAATAGTAATACATACAACAAAACTCCGATTCTCATGACACTTTTCCCATGGGAGAGTTTAGAATGTAAGCAAATAAATATCCAGATGGTCATAAGTTTCCTGAAGAAAAATAAGGCTGGGGCCTTATGATAGTGATTGGGGGAGGGCTGGTGGCGTTTTATAAAGAGTGGTAGTGGAAGGCCTCCATGACAAGGTTCAGTGGGCAGCTAAGTGAATTGAGAATATAAGCTATGTACATATGCCAGTGACGATAATTCCTGGGAGAGAGGGAAAGTGTTCAGCGCGTGCTTCAGGGACAGCAGCAGTCAAGTGTGGCTGGAGCAGAACAAGGGAAGGGGACTAAGCATGAGGTGGGAGAGCTGGGGGCCTCCAGGCCATGCAGGGACATTGGGAAGCGTCATGAGCAGAAGTGACATGATGTAATTTAAGTCTTTAAACTTTCATTTTGGCTCTTGTGAGGCAAGAGTCGTAACCAGGAGAAGAATTAGAAGAAAATTGTGTTAAGATGACAAAAATGATGGTATGGGTAGTCAGATTCTGAATAAATTTTAAACATAGAGCCAGCTGGATTGGATGATGGATTAGGTAAAGGATGTGAGAAAAAGAGGAGTCCAGGATGACTGGTAGGTTTTGGCATGAGCAATTGCGAGAACAGTGAAGATTACAGAGATGGGGAAGGAGAGGCTTGAAAGTCAGGAATCTGTTAGAACTTGTGAAATTTGTGATACCTATTAGACTTCCAGTGGGATTCGTTGAGAAGGGTGTTAGGTATATAAATCTGAGGCATTCAGGGGAAAGATTGAATTGACATATAGATCAGGCCATTATTGTCATACAATGACATGAAGTCCCTGGGACTGAGATCACCCTAGGGAATACATGTTAGGGAAGAGGTTTGAGGCCACGTCTCACATCTAGAGGTTAGGGAAAGAAGTGAAGTTATGGAAGCATTGTTTAGAAGAGTAGGAGAGTAAATTAACTAGGGAACTGTAGTAGCACTGTGTAGCATTACAGGTACAGTTGAGTTTTGTAGTCATATTGAAAATTAGACTATCGGTAATGTCCCTGCTTAATTTCTTAGATACAGGCACAAAATATGCGGCAAGCTACATTTGATCAGGATATTTGTTTTTATAGAAAAGCACAACAGAAGAAGAGAGGGCAAGAGTATTTGTAGGGAAGCGATTCATGGGATATAAACTGGGTTGGGAGGGAAATGAGGACATGAGGGAGGTGGGACAGTAGAGAATTGACTCACCCCATAGGGGCTGAATCCTTCTTTGAAGGAATAAGCTGTAAAGGTAGGAGGTTGTGTTTAGAGAGTTGATTCCTTCAAGTTAGTGCTACGGAGCATATGATGTTGTTGATGATGATGAAGTCTGTTGGTATGCCGTAAGATTTAGGAGTTGAGCTAGAGTGGAGCACAAGATTATTTGTGGTCAAGGAACTGAGAGACCAGTACTGGAGGGATCCTCTGCACAGATTCTGAGAATGCCAAGAATGAAAGAGATATGGTAGGCCAGAAACTAAAATTCTCAAGGAATAATGCATAAGCTGTATATACAGATTATTGAGCTTAGGGATCTAGAATCTCCACAAAATATTTGAGACATGTTACTGTGTAAGTGTTCATATACATCTTAAAATGTTGTCATTGTTTGCCAACTCAGACAGTAGTATTCTTCCTTCCTCTTGAAAGTATTTATTCATTTATTGTCTAAACCTTTTTATTTTATACTTTAAATGTATTAATATTAGCTTATATTTATGTCTTTATATCTCTATTCACTTGTAAAATCTTTAAGTTAGAGAAAATATTTTCTACTTTTTTGGTGTTTATAATGCTGATCAACAACTGACTTTCAAAAAATATTTGTTGTTTGTTGGTTAGAAACTATTATATAGATTGGGATGAATTATACTTAATTACTATTTTCTTCTTTCCTCGTAGTATTTCATGGCGCCACTAAAAAGATTTCTAACAGCAGCAGAATTTGATTCCATATTCATCAACATTCCTGTAAGTAAAAATATGCTAGATAAAATTGTGGTATGCTTTGATAAAATCCTCATTTCCTTAGGGGGTTCCAGATCCTTATTTTAACACTGTTTAAGAATTTTGGCCCTGTTATTATTATTTTTCTTTTCTAGTTTTTATATCCTATTTTCTTGAAATAACTGATGTATCATATCTTCAACCAAAAGTCAGTCAACATGTATGAAGAACACAAATGGATAAATGAGTTTTATGTATTATTCTCGACTGTTTGTTATGAAGAAGTAGTCTCAAATAACCTGGGGGTCCCCTTCCACCCTATGCTTCCCTGCGGAGCTCTGTTGCTCTTCCAGCTCCTCAGACCTTGTCTTGTAGATGATGTCCTCACTACATCAGTTTCCCCTACTTTCCTCCATTCGTCCACGTCTTCGGCCTCTACTGTTTGGTGCTTTCTGCTTCCAGTTGTATCAACCGTTAACTCCTACTTCTGAAATAGACTACTTCCTTATGATCTGACAGACTATTTTAATTGTAAAGTTTGAGGAGATTTTTTTTTCATTTACATTTATGTAAACATCTCAAGTTTCAGGGCACCTTACCAGAAGTTTACAATCTTAAAAGGATATTTGCCCAGAATTCTAGAAGCAAGCTAAATGCCATGCCAAGTGAGGTAATGCTAGGCAAGATTCAAGTTCTCAGGCCTCTAGGACTTGCTTTGGTTTATACACCCCTACCCCCAAACATGTGCACACACATACGTGATAAATGTATATAAGCTTTTATGCACAGGCCTGTTTGTATTACCTGAACAGTTCTTTATATTTTGATTCTGTTGTGTTCTGTGTTGCTCAGCAGCAGTTGGTAAGCAATGGCATGTCATCCTTATCCCTCATTTTGGCTGAATGAAGAAATTCTTGTTGATTTATAATATGCACGATATCAGATGAAAGTTTAGCATTAAACAAACTGCACATTTTGGGAAGATAAGGATCTTGGACCACTTAAGTATGGTCTTTATAGCTTAGAGCCCACATCTTCATGTTTACTTTCTACCCCAATAAGGAAAGAGCATGCTGTGGAGTCAACACATGCTCCAAGGTACACAGGATGAGATAATGGGAGAATTGGCACCTAGTTCAAGTTGCCTCATATCCTGGCTATGACTTGTATTTACTACTTGACTGAAAATTAGTTGCTTACCGGGAAAAATGTGAAATTCTGACATTTTGAGTTGCTCCGGTAAACTAATACAATTTATTTGCTCCTTATTTATGCCATTAGTTGTCTGGTTTCAAGTAATTTAGTCTGATTATTGTTAGCTTAGCACCAGGACACCACTAATTGACCAAAGTACAAATCTACATTTCTGTGTCACAAGGACATGAGTCATTACTTTGTCCTGTCAATAAAACATTACGCACTTAGACAGTTTTATTTAAAAATTTACAGTGATTATAAAACAAAAATGAGCTGTACATATTTTCACACAAGGAATAAATTATTCTTTGATAACTACTGAGATAATTTCTTCTTTCACAGGACACTGACATTTCCAGTCAGATCTGAAATTTCTGTTTCCCATCTGCATGGCCTGCCTCCCTTTCTTCCCCTCCCTCTCCTCTGCCTTCCTCTTACCTTCCCTCTTTTTGCGCCCTTCTTTCCCCTGCTCTCCCTCCTCCTCTTCTACTCTGTCCTCTCCCTATGCTTCCTCCCCCTTTCTCTCCCTCCCTCTCCTTTTCCCTCTTTCATTAGTAGTGGAAGCAGTTTATGTATTGAGAGCATTCAGCATATCCTGAGTGGCAAGTCTAGCAACAAAAGGGATTCTGGGTTTCGGGTATAGTTTTTGGTTCTGATTCCTACTTTCCTTTCACATTGTTTACTTAGGAACTTGTAAAACTTCATCGGAACCTAATGCAAGAGATTCATGATTCCATTGTAAATAAAAATGACCAGAATTTGTACCAAGTTTTTATTAACTACAAGGAAAGGTAACTTTTGAAGTTTAAGTTTTGTGGGTCTTAGTTTGTAATTATAGTAAGGGTTAGTATTAACATAGCTAACAAATAGCTATGACGACTGTTTATTACACTACTACCTAGCAGTAATTAGAACATGAGACAGTTACTTTCAGAGTGGTAGTTTGAGTTCTATATGTGTACTTAAAAAAAAAAAAAAAAAAAGAATAAGAAGAAAGTGGGGGAAGGACCCAGTATAGTACTTATTTTTTTTTTTTTTTTGCATTTCAAATTAAAAAACTGAGGTTCTTTTACAGGCTTTATCATTACTGAGCGACATAATCTTCAGTAAGTCATTTTTAACTCTGTGAGCCTCTGTGTCCCCATCTGTAAACACTGGAGGTAGATTGGCTGGTACCTAATGCTTTCACTTTTCACCCAACTCTAGTATTTTATGACTCTCTGTTTTAGAGTATTAGATTCACAGAGTCAGTTTCCTTTTCTAAGTTAAAAAAAACTCCTGACAACTTTATATGAATTGGAGTATTAGGAAATTTTGCGTAAAATATAATTATCTCTCTTTTCAAATCAAGCAACATATTTCCTAGTACTAAGAGGTGGCTAATGAATAGCTTTACATCAAGTCTTTGATAAATATTCACATCTTATTAGTAGTTTTTTTTTTCTAGTGGAGAGTTAAGAGAAACAATAAACCAACTGATCTTTTTGCAAAATACTTGTATTACTACAGAGATGCCGCCCCTGAAGTGAGTCAGATTCTGTGTGATGTGAGGTATCTTCTGTCCAGCACAGCTCAGGCCTCTCATTTTCCTCTCTCCAGATGATTTATGTTCCTTAATTAATAGTAGTAAGAAGTAGGTTTATTAATGAAGGAGTTGTACATAGTGATTGCCATGAAATTGTAGTGGAAAATAAAACTTTCTGAGTGTTTAGAGATAAAAAGATTTATCTCTAATAAGAGCTTTAACAGAAATTTTTAATTTTGTTTTTGAGATGCATTTATGTATACTCAAATATCATTAACAGTCATTAAGACAGTTTGTAAATTCTACCTGCTATAAAAATGTACATGGAATTAATCTCATTCAAATTTGAAACTAAAAATTAGTCATTAATATAAAAACGAGTGACCCTCATTCTATTACTGTGTATGTGATATATATTAAAAACAATTTCTACTGCTATTTTGGTTATCCCTAGCTATAGTTTTAAAGACATGAAGATTCTGCCTTTTCCCCTTCCAGTTCATTCTTGTTTTATGTCTTACAGATTTCTTCCTCCTTTTCCTTTTCAGATTGGTTATTTATGGGCAGTACTGCAGTGGAGTGGAGTCAGCCATCTCTAGTTTAGACTACATTTCTAAGACAAAAGAAGATGTCAAACTGAAATTAGAGGTGCCTATTTACTTTTTGTTTGTGACATAAAGCAAAATAAACCTAAAGGCAATGTATTCCTCTTTATGATCAGTGCAACAGTACACTTCCCATTATTTTAAATAATTTCACATCAATTTTATAAAACATTTAAATAGCTCTATAAAATAGTAATATGGTAGTAATAGTAACAATAGTAAAATCTAACAATTATGGCCCTGTGTTTTATATGCATTATCTCATTAGGTCCTTCTGACTCTATGAGATGGGTACAATTAATCAATACGATGAGAAAGCTGAAGTTCAGAGAGATTATGAGTAACTTGCATAGATAGTAAGAGGTGCAGGACTAGTGAGATATGCTAGATATTGTATATGTAGATTTAAAATCTTTACTAGTTAGGTGGGCAAGGTGGTTCATGCCTGGGCAAGGTGGCTCCTCGCTACCTGGGAAGCTGAGGCAGGAGGACCACCTGAGCCCCAGAGTTTGAAGCTTCAGTGAGCTATGATGGCACCACTGCACTCCAGCATGGGTGAAAAGGCAAGAGCCTGTCTCAAAAACAACAAAATAAGAAAGATGTTTACTAAAAATAAGTCATTTAGAGGCCGATGTATTAAAAGGGCATGAATATTACCCACAAGAAGGAAGAGAAGACAAACACAAATATGATAGAATTAAATAGCATTTGAGAAGCCCTGTATAATAGGGCTTTGTAAGACTGTATCTACCAACTTGAGTGTGGGAAGATTGTAGAGGATCATCTGAAAAGGCAGCGTTTGAGTTATGTCACCAAAGAATGGGTTGAGCTTTGACAGATCAGTTTCTATGGAGATCATTCCTGAACAATTGGTATGTCTTGACCAGAAGAGTTGGGAAAGTTTGAGAAATGGCAAGTAGGCTAGTATAAACAGAGTATATGATCACAATAGACTATATGTCTGGAAACCCATGTTATGTTTTATGTACATCATACTTTTTTCTGAAGAGGAATTCATGTTTCCCAAGAACTTTTGAAAAATGATTGTCATATGAGTTATCATCCTAAATGTAATATTCATCTATTTGAATTTTCTTACATTTCAGGTAGAGATATATAGCCAGCTCTTAAATAACAGTGTGTGGCTCATTTGCCTCTTTAAAATCTCCTTTCCTATTCTTTGTTCACTGTAGCACTGGAGTCAGAAGAAAAGGAGCGGATAATTTTCAAATCAGAAGCCCTTCATTGTTTTGCCTCTCTAGCATGATTTCAGAGCTCATAGCTCCCTCAAAGGGGAACTAATGCTTAGATAGTTTGCATATTAACAGGCCACCAAGTAACTGTAATAGATACATAATCCTTTTGCTTCATACCTTAATATTCCTTCATTATGTTAACTTTAAGATTGGAGGTAGTTTGAGTAACCACTAAATAACGTCCTTGTAACATTGTTAGTGCAAAGAGTTCCTGCTCCTCTTTGGAGAATCGAGCCTCCTAAGTGTATAGCTGTGAGCCACTGTGACTCGAAATATGATGATAAAACTTTACAACTCATATACCTACTTCCTAATAGAACAACATTAAAGCAGTTTTTCTTAAAGATATAAAATTGTGCTTCCAGATAGGAGTCAACAAGTTGTCCATCACACCTCCATTATATTCTCAGTCTTGTATGAATGTTGTTCTTCCTTCTTTCAGAGTTACTGTCAAAGTTTTGCCCAATGAGTATACTCTGGGACTCTAAGTTTGCAGTTTTTGCAGTTAATGTTCGTCTTAGGGAAAGAGAAGACCTCAGGCTGAGTTTGAAAGGCACAGGGTGAGGTGCCCCTGCCTGTTCTGTCCTCAGCTTGAAAGCCCACACTTCTAACCATAGTAGTCCTGATTTGAAAGTATTAAGTCAGATACTTAATGTAACACTTCAACAAATACTCAGTTGGAACTGCTCCCCACAAGCCACAGCATGATAGAAGGAAAGCTGCCTTATTCTTGGTGTCTCTCTGCCTTCTTTGTGTCTTCTGTTTTGTGGTTATTTTTGTTCTTGTTGATTTTTTTTTTTTTTTGTCTTTTTCTTCTCTACTTTGGAACCAAGATAACATGGGGTGAAGGGTGAAGAGTGTATTTATGTTGCCCTATAAGCCTGGCTCATCCTACCCCATTTTTTTTTCCCTTTACAATTGAATTGAGGCTAAGCAAGTGACTGGATGTTTTGAAAGAATTCTTTCTACCCGTTATTTACTTTCAACACTAATAAGCATTTTACGCCTCACCCTCTGTCTCCCAGGTATAGCGAATGCCAACAATGTCGGTTTCTTTACTTCCTGAGCCTGTAACTTAGATCGTAAAGGAACTAATTTTCTTAACATAGTAAATTTTAAATGTATAATATATCTGTTCCTAACAGCATGTTGGGATGCCATAATGTAAGAAATATAAGCTACAACCTTAATTCCAGGAGCCTTAAAATGTAGCTGAAGAGATAAGACCCACTCATTAAATTAACAATTAAACTTCCTGTTTGAGACCCATGATCCAGAGTCCTCTGCAATCTGTAGAAGTAAGAAACTGGTTGAAATAGTTGTCCCTCTAATGAACTGCAGCAATTGATGACACAGCTAACATGTCAGGATGTGTCCCTAGTTCATTTTGCCTAATATCTGTAGTCAAACATACTCATTAAATCGCTGATTGTTGGAGTTAATGGTGCTTGGAGCCCCTGATAATATATCATTCCATGTGCCAGAAAAACTAAGTGTGGGCAAAGAAGAAACAAACTTGTAAGCAAAAGTGTATGTTCTTAAGCACAGCTCCACCCATGAACTGGAAAGGTCCTCGGGCTGGGATGTGCAATTGTGTGAGGATTTTGAACTTGTGAAGTTGCTCACTAATAATGTTTGTATGGCTTTTTGTATATTTTGTTTGAAGAATGCCAAAGTTATGTGAGAAACGGTAAAATCAGAAAAGTGACTCGTCCCAGGTTACGCCGCCAAGAGTTGCCCATCTTTGGCTTTATATTTATTCTTTGACACTTCAAATTCAAAGTAATTTTCTCAAAGTCATCGTTATTATCAAAAAAGCCAACTAGCCAATACTATTTTTAAGTAAACTTTTAGGAAAGAAAAGGATGAAATTAAAAAACAAATACAATCTGAGGCTTCTAAAAACTTGGAGTCTAGTAGTAGGTTTACACTTCAGCAGAGTTTTAACGTCAAATATTTCATTCTGTTCAGTAAATACTTATTAGGCAACTACTACATTTTCAGGGGCATAAAGCACAACTTATGTTGGGGGAGATATTATATATGATAATAATTAAAAGACAGGACAGAGAGTGTACACAATTTTGATTGTAATTATTATGAAAGGCCTAGAATTACAGTTCTTAAGCAGGAAGATACCTTTTTCTGGAGGCTGAACAAAGCACATCATAGTTGAGGGAGCTGAATAAACCAAGGCATAAGGGTGGGAAGGCTAATGACAGTTTTGATGAGTAGGGATGTGTTCTTGATGCCTGTTCTATAAGTCTACAGGGAGACATTGGTGGGAGGTACAGCAATAAAGACAAGCTGAAGAAGACCCTGTGGGTGGGCGGGGGGGCAGCATGATTTTGCACTAGAGAAAATAACTTTCATACACAAAATAGTTCTATTTGGTTCATATTTGGAGTTAAAATACTACAGGATTTGTTTGTTTTTTAATTGAAGATATTTTCTGTTACAGAGAAGGATTGTTAAGGAAACAGGCACACTCATTTATTGTAGAACAACTGTTCTGCTTATGGTCTTTGCAGCTTTTAATGTTTATGACTCCCTAACAAAGTTTTTTTTTTTAAAAAAAACATTTCATTAGGAATGCTCCAAAAGAGCAAATAATGGGAAATTTACTCTTCGAGACTTGCTTGTGGTTCCTATGCAACGTGTTTTGAAGTACCACCTTCTCCTCCAGGTATGTAACTTAAAACAGTTTGTTTATTGTCCATTTATTCACGCAGCAAAATATTAATGAAGCATCAACTACACTGCAGATATTCCATGTGTTGGACCCAATGCCCTTAAAATTTTGAATTATTATTATAGCTAAGAGGGAAATCACAGAGGAGCTGGGCAGTTTTTTCTTTTTAGCAAAGATGGGTCAGTAGCTGCTATAAATCACATTTTGTGTCCTTAAAACAGGACTGACTAGAAAATAATTAAAAACAAGTCAAAATAAATAAAAATGTTTTTCAACCAAGTCTTCTGTAGTTATCAGTATTCATTTATGAGCATCTCAGTGTTTCAGTACACTTGAATTTTGGCAGATTAATTATATTAGACCGTTTGCCTTATAACAGTAAGCTAAAGAGATTGTGTCACATTCCAGATTGCTTTCTACTATACTAAATTATAATAAGACTACATTTACTTTGAAGTCCTTCTTGTTATAACCCACAAAGCTTGTGGTTTCCACGGTTAGTCTTCTAATGAGTGTGGAGATTCTTATAAATTTAATTTGATAGCTATACCAGGAGACTCATTAGTTCTGCTCCAAAGAAATGTCTTACTGTGTTAGTCTGTCAACTCTGCTGATGCTTGTGAAATGTCATTTTAAAAAGATATACTACCTGTATGTGAAATATAATTTTGTGTTGGCTGTGCTTTGTATATCTTGTATATTAAATTTCTTGAACTGTAGCTGCAAAATTATTTGTCATCTCTATTTTTGTTCTACTGAGAAATCAGAAAAATTCAAACCCTGATTATTCCTTAAAAATGCATTAAAACATTTATGAGACCTAAACTCAAAGCAACTTAATCAAATTGGATTTTATGAAAAAATAATAAGAACGACTCAGGCAATCAGTTTCCAAGGCATCCTGGAACTAAAAACATGTCCAAAATAAGATAATAATTTATTTTGTAACATCGGTGTAGTCAAATATTGATTGAAGAATTTAGAAGGTATAGCTTGTAAAAAAATACCCATTTTGGTCCTTACAGGGTTTTACACAGACTTATAAAAGTATGAAATACAACCATGCTTTTTTGAAATTCAGCAAACTTTTCCCCCTAATTTCTCTTGGGTTGTTTTATATTTAAAATTTTAAGAGTATGTTTAGTTCCTTGATGACTTTTTAAATAGTGGAAGTTTTATTTTGGATACTACACATAGATAAAAATTCTAGAAATGTTTCTTCCATCTCAAAAGAGTATGGAGTAAAATTTATTTGTTGTCTATAAATTTGTTGAACAAATACGAATATCAGTTTGGACATTTTTTTACTTACTACTGTACTTTAGTGGCGAAGTCACTTGAAATGCTTGATGATTTGAAATCAAAGATTTACAAAGTTAGAATATTTTATAGTAGGTGATTGGGAACTTTAACATGAGTTTTATTTAATAAAGTAAAAGTAACTTTTAAGGAATAAAAGAACAGAATTTTGACAGATTGATTATACTTAACAGATTCTGTCTTTAGGTCCTGTTTATAGCAGAAACACTAGTACTGAGTTCATTGAAGATTTTTGAGTGGCTTCCCTGTGCCAACATAGTATCAGGCACTCATGGTATACGACAGACTCTACTCTGATAAAGCTCATCGTTTAGAGAGGAAGTGTAAGCTCCCAAGTAACACAGTATGATAGGTGCATATAAGGTACAGAACTGGCACAGTTAAAGGCCTGAATAATTCTGCATAAGGAAGCTGGGGACCTGAACAGAGGCCTCTGTCATAGAAGACCCCCCAGAGGAGTAACTCTTGAGTTGGGCTTTCAAGAAAGAGTAAGAGATCAATAAGCAGATCAGAGGGGAAGAGCTTTGTAAGCAGAAAAAACAAAATTTCTAATGGGATTAGATATTAGAACATATTTTAAGAATTGTAATTAATTTAGTCTGAATAGAATATAAGTTGTTTGGGGGGAAATGGAGAGAGAAATTGAGAGAAGTTTTGCAGATTTCAGATCATGAGGAGTCTAGGAGGTATGGGTGACAACCTGAAGCTTTTGTGGGGCATCACAGAAGTCTGAGTAGGGTAGAAACAGGATCCGATTTATATTATAGAATCCTATACCTGATGTCAATAGGGTGTCTGGTAACTGGAGTGAGGAGAGAGAGACCTAAAGTCAGAAGGCCAATCAGAAGCCCATTATGATTCCCTGTTTTTTGTTGTTGTTTGTTTGTTTGTTTTAAGAGACAGCATCTTTCTCTGTTGTCCAGGCTGGAGTGCAGTTGTGCAGTCATGGCTCACTGCAGCTGGGCTCAGGCTGCCTTCCTGCCTTAGCCTCCCAAGTAGCTGAGACTACAGGCTCATGCTACCCTGCCCAGCTAATTTTTAAAAGTTTTTTGTAGAGATGGGATATTGCCATGTTGCCCAGGCTGGTCTGAAATTCCTGGACCCAAGTGGTCCTCCCATCTTACCCTGGAAATGTGCTGGGATTACAGGTATGAAGCACTGTGCTTGACAAATAATTATCTGTTTGAAAAAGGGCAAGGATCTGAACCTAATTAATGGCAGTGAGGATGGTTTCAAGGGGCAGGATCAAAGTTGACATCAATAGGACAAGATAGAACAGGGACAAATGTGGGACACCTTTTCAGTTTTGGCTTAAGTGAGTACACTGATGGAAGTGCCATCTTTCAGTAAAACAGAAACAGGATCCAAGAATTGGATTCTAGGTAAAGATGGATTAAAAATTTGCGGAATGTCGGATTTGAGGAGCCTTTGAAATGCTGAGGTAGAACCATTTAGTTGGACAGATGAGTCCGGGACTCATGCATCAGTTTTGGGTTGAACACACACATTTGACAGTGATTGTCCTGTGAAGTGATAGTTGAAATTATGACAGTGGTTGTGATAGAATTTGTAGGGTATGTAAAATATGGGAAAAAAGAGGACTAGGGTGGATATCCAAGGAACAGTAACTTTCTAAGAAGCAGATAAGAAACTATGAAAGACTCAGGAGCAGGCAGAAATTTGGAATGGACAGATGAACGACTGTAACAGCAATAACAACAACAAATGGAACATCCCAATGTCCCTGAAATGAAAGGAGGGATGCAGTCAAAGGGACCGAAAGCTATAGAGAAGCCAGGAGTAAAAATGAGTGAAGAGTATGATTTTAGTTAGCCATTATGTAATCTTTCGTAACAATGGGGATCAATGTCAGGGTAATAGTGGTGGATAGAATTCAGATTCATCTTTGAAAAGAAAATGTCTCAGATAGTGTCTCATGATTTTTTGGTGTCTAGTTCATCTTTTTACAGTTTGAATGGAAATGGAACCCAGGCATTTTAGGTTTATCACATTATAGAGAGAAATCCAGTAATAATGGTTTACTTGTAAAAATATTTTATTTAGTACGTCTTAGTTTTAATTTGATAAAAGCAGTACTAAACTATATTTTCCACATAGGAACTGGTCAAACATACCACTGATCCGACAGAGAAGGCAAATCTAAAACTGGCTCTTGATGCCATGAAGGTAGGGCAGATTTTATCAATAACTTGTTTGTATTTTTTATTTTTGCCTAAAGACAATAGAATTCAAACTGCTAATATATATATATATATGTATATATACACATATATATGTATATATATATGTGTATATATATGTATATATAATATTATAATATGCTAATGTATAATACACATTTGTTTTTAGTAGGGACAGCTGGATTTTTTTTTTTTTAACTGGAATAGATATCCTTGCATGGAGTTAATTGTTAGACAACACATAAAACTAAGATGTATATTAAAATCGCTTACATACAAGTATAACAACTTTCATAACTATGAGGAATTATTTAATATAATGGTTTTATTTCCCATTCTTTTCATGGTGACTAATAGAAAACATTGCCTTGTGTAAGCTATAGGTGAGTTGGTGGCTTCAGAACCCCATGTGACTTACTTTCCTCATATGAGGTTATCTGCCAGGTTTTCCCTTTTGGCTGCTGTGTCTTAATACAAGTGAATTTCAGTTTGTCAGGTTTTCAGGTAAATATGAAAATCAAGAACTAGGAATAGATAAAGACAGACATTTTGAACCTACTGGGGAACATATAAAACCTCAGTTTCCACATTATGTTGAATAAAAGTGACTTTGAAACGCAATAATACTTGCCCATAACTTAAACATAGGCAAATGTTTGTTCTTAAAAACAAAATGGCAAGGTGACCCTGCTCAGAGCGTGTGCATAATTACTTAACTGTGTCCTTGTAAGAATTCGTGTTAGCTTTGCTGTTTGGCTGATTGTCTACCACTAGGAAACTTCACACAATTATTTATTATTCTTTTTGTTACTTAAAAAGTCAAACCAAGTTTCAGTTTTAAAAGAAGTCGTTGATGGATCTGGCCTATGAAAAGTCAGCTTCCAATTAGAACAGAGTTAGGATTTGCTTTTTGCAGAGTTCTGTCCCTACTGTTGCAGATGAATTTAAGAGGGTATAGAAAAAAGAAAAAGAGCTCAGAAAACAGGAAAATCTGGAGCGCATGTAACAAAAATAGCTAGTTACAGTATGGAGAGATTAGCTAATGTTTCCTCAAATATGAGAAAAGACGTTTTAAAATAGGTGAAGGCACATGGAGAGACACAGCCAGCGTTTTTTGTTCACTTTAATTCATGAATTAAATTTAGTTCCAGCACGTTGTGCTGTTTAGTTCCTCACCTCTCCTTTACTTCTCCTGAATCCATAAATGGATTAACTCTTTAAAACTGAGCTGGCTTCCTTGACTGAATATTCTCAGGAACCAAGAGGACTTTAACTGGTTGCAAAAAAATGTCTTGCTAAATTTATTATCTAACTTTTGGTTGCTTTTCTCCCTGCTAATCCTTCACGATTGCCCTTATTCTAACCTGTGTAAAAATACTATGCTCTCAAGGTCAGTAATTAACGTGCTTGGAATTTCTATTCTTCCGACCTAGTTTTCTTTTTGCTGTTCAATGGCAGTATGTTTTGTTTTGTCTTTTAAGGCAACACCATCCTGACTCTTCTCAGCAGTGTGACAAATGACAGCTCTTCAGTCTTCCCAGCTGTGCTTCAGACGTTTTAAAATTGCCTCTGTGATGCAGCTTTGATTGACTGGGCATTCATTTTATTGTCTTTGAAAAGTTATGGTGGTTACTTTTGCCACTAATGGAACTAATGATGTGTTTTCTTTCAGAGCAGTCTGCATCTCTAATCTTAGCGTGCCTTCTTTTTCTACCCTTTTCTTTATTGTCTAGGACTTGGCACAATATGTGAATGAAGTGAAAAGAGATAATGAGACCCTTCGTGAAATTAAACAGTTTCAGCTATCTATAGAGAATTTGGTATGTAATTATCTTTCCATCCAGCTTTCCCTCACCCCCATTGGACGACATTCTAGGAGTTGTCGTTGAAGAAGATAGTTTACCTTCAAGTTTCTGCTGTTGGAGGTTGTTGCCAGTCCCTGTGTTTGGCAGTGTTCATGTGGGTATCTGGGGCACCTGTGACCTGTCCATGTCTAGGGACTTCTGTGATGGCTTGTCCCTCTTACTGTAGTCACACTCTGCCTCTTCTCCCAGCAGTCTGAATCTAAACATGGGAGTCCACTTTTTTTAAGACATAGGTGATATTTTATTTTTTTGTTATACTTGAAGTTCTGGGGTACATATGCAGAATATGCAGGTTTGTTACATAAGTATACATGTGCCATGCTGGTTTGCTGCATCCATCACCCTGTCACTACATTAGGTATTTCTCCTAATGCTATTCTTCCCCTAGTCCCCCCACCCCCTTACTATCCCTCCCCCACCTCCCCCCCACCCCACTGACAGGCCCCGGGAGTCCTTTTTTTTGTTTGTTTCTTTTCTTTCCCTCATCCCTATACATATGCACAGCCATTTCCTATTCACTTATTTGTTTTAATATATTTGCTGAGTGATTATGATGACCAAGATACTTTGCTTGGGACTGGGACTGTAATTGCAAACAAGATGGTCTCAAGATTGAGGAGACAGTTAAAAAAAAAAAGAATCAAAAATGCTATGTTGAAATTAGTGCTGTAAGCTGGCTGCTATAACTGAGAATTATAAGGGGAGTCCTAGTTTAGATAAGTTGGTTGGAAAAAATCCTTTTGAGTCATTTGAACTGAGACCTCGAAGATAAGAAGCAGCCAGCCACATGAAAATCTGGGGGGAAGTGATCTGGGCAGAAGCCATAGCAGTGAAATGCTCAGAGATGGGCAAGAGCCAAGTGTGTTCAAGAAGTTGAAAGGTAAGAGTGGCTGGAAATGGGGAGTGAAGGGAAGGATGGTGAGCTCTGAGCCGTGAGGGGTTGGCAGGGCAATTGCATAGCACAGCCTCGCAGGCCAAGATGCTGAGCTGGGATTTTACTGTGACGGCACGGGAAGCTAGTGAAAGGTTTCTATCAGGGAGTATTACAACAGACTGATTGACATTTCAAGGAGACCCTGTAAGCCGGCAGCCTGGCCAGCAAGCTGTCGGAGTGGTTTCAAGAGAGGATGCAAATAGAGATGAGTGGATTTAAGATACATTTTTGGTACAGCAATTCATTGCTGCTTTCTCTGAAACACTGTGAACCTGTCTCTTTCTTTTCACACATACAGCCACATACCCATTTCAGGACACCATCATTTGCAGCTGACTGTGCACCTTCCAGTCACAGTAGCCCCTCATCATCTCTTCACATAGTTGCAGTTCCAAAGTGTGGATTTCTTAATTCACTCTCTTTTTCAAATTTGTCAAGATTTTTTTGTTGTTGTCTTCAAGATTCAGTCAGTATTCCTTGGCATGAAATTTAAGGTTCTCAGTGATCTGGACATAAGCTGTTTTCCTGAACTCATCCAGCTAATAACTGCCCTTACTCTTTAGATTGTGGATATTTTGCTATATTTTAAGGCTCCCAATTTGCCATACATTTCTATAGTCCTGCCTTCGATTGTAATCTCACAGCCTAGAATGGTTTTTCCTCTTGTTCCCTGTCAAATTTATTCTGGGTGCATCTGAAATAAATCCCTTTTCCTAATTTCCTATTGTCTTTCCTCTTTAGATTTCC